>NC_025688.1:4521312-4527951 GCF_000633955.1 Camelina sativa | reverse complement strand
ACAGACAACCACAAAACCTCTTCCCCAAGATGATGCAACTCCAACTCCATCAACCGCTGCTTAATAGGTTTCTTCTATGTCTTAACTCTTTTTGGATGAACTCAATCTCACTCTTTTCGGATGAACTCTATCTCACTCTACTCGGATGAACTCTATCTCTCGCTCTTTTGTATGAACTCATTGCCACTTTCAGATTGTGTTTATGACCTTTTTTGATTTGTAACTTGAACATGTTGTGTATTTCAATATTTCGATATTGTCTTTCCAAATTCGAATCTTTCAATTTAAATTGGTATACAAGAATGAAAAGAAGAGGATAATGGGAATGAAAAGAAGAGGATAATGGGAAATTAGTATATGAAACTTTCAAATTATGAAATCAACATCAGTGGCTAAATAGTCATAACATACAGTTTCTGAAATCAACATCAGTGGCCAAATAGTCGTAATGTAGTTTCTAAATAGTCACTACAGTAAGTGACTATATAGCGACTATAAACACTCAGTACTAATTAATCACACTATAGTCGTAAAACAGACACTATTTTAACGACTACGAGACGACTACTTCATGACCATATAACGACTACATTTTTTGGTCGTACAGCAGTCGCTAAAAGGCGACTATAAATACGACTACTTTAATTAGCGACTCTCGATCTCCGACAGCTTGAGTTAGTCGCTATTTGGTCATAAACATAGTTTTTACGACTACAAAGCGACTAATAGTGTAGTCGCTAACCGCATGTTTTCTTGTAGTGACACAAGCATCAATGATATCAATGTTCCAAACAATCAACAAACAAGACATACAAACAAGGAAATCAGACAAGTCTCGCTGGAAGGGAGGTGTCGACCGACACCAGCCAAGTGTCGACCAACACTGGCCTTGGTGTCGACCGACACTACCCCACAGTGTCGATCGATGCCCAATTTGCTGGTGTCGACCGACACCAAGTGGTGTCGATCGACACTCCCTCTGCAGTCGCGATCCGCTCGAAGCCGAGAGTCGAATCTCGCTCCCAACCTCCTCCAGATCGTCCAATACTCAAAACCCAAGCCGAAAACATCCTTAGAAACCTGTAGCAACCAATCCCCAGCAAGAAAACACACAAAACAACAACACACAAGCAAGAACAAAGGAAATCAAAGGCTTAGATTAGCCATGGTCATACACTCACCTCTTTGCAGGAAGATTTAGACCAACAGCAACGAATCCTACACTCCCAGCAAACTTCTAACACGTTCCTGGCCCTAGATCTTCACTCCCACAGCAAGATCTCACCAAAAACATCTTGAAATCTCACAAACTCTCTCAAGAACCTTTAGAAACTGTTTTCTCCTCTTTCTCTCACTTTCAAACGGCGTAAGACAATAAAAACTCGACCTTAGGTCGTTTTCCCCCTTTTAAACCTCGGTTCAATGGTTTTCCTTAAACCAAACCGGTCCAAAATGATAATTAAATCGAACTGGTCGAACCAAAGAATGTTGGTGTCGACCGACACCACCATGGTGTCGATCGACACCCATCCCAGAAAACCAATAATTGGTTCGCGGATGTTACATATATATAGGAATACAATATTAGGGTTTAGAGTTTATACTAATGGACCGATAATGAGCATCCATACAACAATATAATCATTCATAATACATCGTTATTTTTACCGTCCAGTTCTTTGTTATACTCTTCTTCTTCCTCTTCAGCTTCCTTGCATTCTTCCACTGAATAATCATTTAAAACCCTTTTTTTAGGCTACCACACAGCTTGTTAACCCATCAAACTCTAAGACCAAAATCATTGCCTCTTGTCTCGTAAATTTTTTGCATTCATGGACCGGCTTAGTCACTACATGCACCAAATTATTGATACTTTCACCTGTATACTTACTCGGATTTAGATCCACACATATTGAAACTTTTCAAACCAAAATCCTTATAGTACATAATTGCAAATTACTTGTAGAGAAAGTAATATGAACACATGTATAGCTAATAAAACATGTGTGCTTGTCATCGATCATTCTTCTTTAAACCTCAAAACTTAACTCAAAAAACATCAAACCAAGATCTTGCGACGTCAATCCTTCTTCCTTTGACCCAAAATTAATTTTACAGAAACAATAATAAATCATCTATAAATGCATACATAAAAAATAGATTTTAAATTTTTGAGAGTTATATATTAATAATACATAAACTTTTTATAGAGTTTAAATATTTATAATATTTTAAACTTTCTATGGAGGTATAACATCCTATAAAGTTTAAATATTTATAATATTTGAACTTTTTTAAAAGTTTTAATAATTCTAATATCTTAGACTTCTAAATTTTTTTAAATTTGGACGCCTAATAAATCAAGTTTCTTGCTCATTCATAGTTGGAAGCATATTAGTCTTATTTATAATGGTTCTCAGACATTGTCTAAAATTTTCTAGCTGATGTGGGAAGTTGTAAATACACTTGTTTATAAGTATTTTAATATAGAAATTTATCAGAATTTCAAAAATGTTAAATATTGAGTTGTCTGATCTCAATTGGTCGTTTAAAAAATCTTAATATAAAAATTCTAAAAATTTAAAAAATGTTAATGAATGACTTGTCGAATTCCGATTGGATGCTTTAAATATTTATAATATTTTAAATTATCTATGGAGTTATTTATAATATTTTTAATCATCCCATGAAGTTTAAATATAAATAATATTTGAACTTTAAAAAAAAATTTAGAGTGAAATATTAATAATACTTAAATTTCTTATAGAGTTTAAATATTTATAATATTTTTACCTTTCAATGGAGGTATTTATAATATTTTTAAACATCCGATAAAGTTTAAAATTTTATAATATTTGAAATTTTTAAAAGTTTCAATAATTATAATATTTTAAACTTTTAAAAGTTTTAAATTTGGACACCTGATAAATCAAGCTTCCTTTTTCATTCGTAGTTGGAAACATATTAGTCTTATTTATAATGGTTCTCAGCCATTGTGCAAATTTTTCTAGCCGATGTGGGACGTTGCGAATACACTTATTTATAATTATTTTAATATAGAAATTTAACATAATTTCAAAAATGTTAAATATTGGGTTGTCTTATCGCGATTTGTTGTTTAAAAAAATCTTAATATAGAAAATTCTGAAAATTTAAAGAAATGTTAATTAGTGACATGTCGAATCCCAATTGGATGTTTTAAATCCTAGGTGGACAGTCTTAGGAGCTTATAACTTCTATTTTATTTAGTATAGATTCTTTGAGATATTTTTAAGCGTATTCATATAGCCAACAGATTGACCAATTAATCTTTTTTTTTGTAACCAACCTATTTATAACCTATTTTGTAACCAATTTATAAAAAATATATAGTCTACAGAAAAAGTTGTGTACTTTTATTTTATAATTTTATTATATAGGGGATAAAGAGAGATTAAGCATAAATTATATTTCATGATCCATATCCATGTGCAGTAGTGTCTTCCCATTAACTCAACTATAGCACAATAATTAAAAATAAGTATTTTTTTTCTCACAAATTAGTCTTTGAGTCTCCAATCTTCAATATTGCAAATGTAAAATGTTACATAATCCTATCAAAAATTTTGGCATATCAATAAGCTTCACAAGCAAACATAATTCACTAATCTAAATTTTGATTAAGAAAACTAACAGAGAAAACCATATGATTGTTACCCGTAGTCACCACAAGAAGACTTGCCATCCTGGAAATGATGGCAACGGATCGAGTCTCTTATAACGATGCTGCGGTTTTCAAGCTTTGAAACGAGCATGCAGAACACATGACAATCCCCACATATCCTCAGATTCTTTCTGATCCTAATGACTTTCTCACTAGGTAATGTCATCAAGCCAAAGACTAAAGCTAGTTTCTCACTGTGATGTCTAAGAGAATCTTCCATCTGTTCTCCTTCAAGATCTTGTAGCACAAAGTTTGTTTTAGAAACATAACCAATACCAATGAGTCTATGGATCAATTGGTTCAGCTTCTTCTTGACTTGAATTATCTGTGGGTGAGAATCATCACCAATGATGAAAGCATGAATCTTTTTGTTTACTTCGATCCAGCTACATCCAGGTTCTTTCTTGATTCCACTGTCTCTCATGCGTGTCCAGATTTCTTCAACACTGTCCCATTTCTGAGAGTTTGCATATATGTTAGACAACACTATGTAAGTTCCTGCATCCTCAGGATCGAGTTCTATGACCTTTTTAGATGCATATTCAGCTAGGACCATGTTTCCTTGAACCCTACAAGAACCAAGTAGAGTTCTCCAGGTAACAGCATCTGGCTCACACTCCATTTCATTTAACAGCTTCACTGCATCGTCGAGCTTTCCAGCTTTTCCTAACAGATCAATCATGCAGCCGTAATGTTCCCTCACTGGATCAATCCCATAAAGTTTCTTCATTGATCTAAAGTAATACCAACCATCTTCCAGAAGTCCCGCGTGGCTGCAAGCAAAGAGAACTCTGACAATCGTAACATAGTTTGGCTTTGTCTCAGAAGATTTCACGGATTCAAACAACTTCAGAGCCTCCTGACTATAACCATTATGCGCCAACCCTGAAATCATAGTGCTCCAAGTAATCACATCTCTTTCCTTCATTTGGCTGAACACACGTCGAGCATCATCCAAACTCCCACATTTGCAATACATGTCAACGAGTGCGTTGTTGAGTATCAAGTCTTGGTCATACTTCACAATATGAACATGAGCTTGCATCCCAAGCTCTAAAAGAGCCAAACCAGTACAAGCCCTCAATACACTAGTCAATGTAGCCTGCTCGGCAATAAAACCAGCTCTCTTCATCCTCTTAAAAAGTTCCAAAGCTACATTGAAGATGTATTGGATGGCTGAAGTAGTGTCTTTGTGATTCAAGACGTGATATAGGATTGCTGTTGTTTTGTGTGTGTGAGAAGTTTCTACAAGGTTTGAGAATGCAATATTGAAGGACAGTTTGAGGATGGATTGAAGAGAAAAACTACTATTTCGTTGGTTGATTAAATTGGAGTTTTACAAGAAAAAGGTAAATATCAAAAAGGAAAAAGTCTATTTCTTATGAAATTTAGAAATCGTCACCTATGCTGATTAGGAAGTCTTGATGGGTATATTAGGAGGTGTTGGGCATGTCCTAGAAAATCAAGAGAGCTGAGGCATAAAGATAAATCCTAGAGAGCTTTCTGTGTTTGTGTGCGGCTTAGTTTCGCGGTTTGGTGCTTGTGTTGTTCAAGCTTATTTGTTCGTCGGTGTGGCGTTTGTGTGAAGGTTGTTCCAGAGTGTTGGAGATCTGAAGTCTAGGCTTAGGGGGAGTTTAGCCCAAGGTTAGGATATCTTGGTTTAAATCTAGGCTTGGTGTTAGTCTAGTTAAGGGTAGAGAATTATCCTTAAGATTTCATGTTATAGAATAGAGCGGTGAATTAAGAGGGTTGTGCTTGATTTACGCGTTTGTGAATAGGTTGTATTTGCTTTCTTGTTCTAGTGGAATCAAAATCTGGACGTGGTCCCGGGGAGTAGGAAAAACCGAACCTCGTTAACAAAGCTCTTGTGTTCTTTACTTTCTGCACTTTATTATTGCCTCATCCGCATTTACAAGTGGTATCAGAGCGGGTTCTCGATAGAGATTCAGTCTAGTTTCGGGTAGATCAAGGGTGAGGGTAGTTCAGGAAGTAAGGCAGAGCTTTGAATCAGTAGTGATGACTTCATACAGAGAAGGCACGTCTATGTCAAGACCACCGTTGCTTGATTCAACGAATTACGGATATTGGAAGGTTTGTATGCAAGCGTTTATTAGTAACCTTGATGAAGATTGTTGGAATTCGATTGAGCTTGGTTGGGAGCCCCCTAAATTTGTGGATGATAAAGGAGTTGAGTGTCTTAAGCCAAGAGATAAGTGGACTGCTGCAGAGAAAAAGCTATCAAGTTGTAATTCTACAGCCAAGACTGCGATTTACAATGCTATTGATTCAAGCCACTTCAAGTTGATTTCTCAATGTGTATCAGCTCAGAAAGCGTGGAAGTCATTGGAGAATATGTTTGAAGGTACTTCAAGTGTTAAGAGAACAAAATTGGATATGTTGGCTTCACAATTTGAGAATCTAAGGATGGAAGAAAAAAAAACTGTGGCTGAGTTCAGTGCTAAGTTATGTGATATTTCTAATGAGGCTTTTGCTCTTGGAAAGCAGTACAAAGACAAAAAGCTTGTGAAGAAGCTGAAGTGGTCATTGCCTGCAAAATTTGAGTCAAAAATTTCTGTAGTTGAAGAAGCTCATATTTAGATGAGATGGCTTTTGATGAGTTTGTTGGGATTCTTAAGGCTTTTGAATTAAGCAAAGCATATGAAGCTGAAGGAGTAAAGAAGAAAGATGATCAAGTTAAGGAAGAAATAAAGAAGGAAGTTGACATTGGAGTAGCTCTTAAGGTATCATCTTGTGAAGATTCAATGGCTATGTTATCAAGGCAATTTGCTAAATTTCTGAAGCGTAAGGGCAAAGAGAAGAAAAGTAGAATGGGTGAAGAGATGAAGACTTCATCAAAGAATGTCCAATGTTTTAAATGCAAAGGATATGGTCATGTACGGTCTGATTGTGCCAATCTATAAAAGCATAAGAAGAAG
>NC_025688.1:4485199-4519724 GCF_000633955.1 Camelina sativa | reverse complement strand
CCTAAATTTGTGGATGATAAAGGAGTTGAGTGTCTTAAGCCAAGAGATAAGTGGACTGCTGCAGAGAAAAAGCTATCAAGTTGTAATTCTACAGCCAAGACTGCGATTTACAATGCTATTGATTCAAGCCACTTCAAGTTGATTTCTCAATGTGTATCAGCTCAGAAAGCGTGGAAGTCATTGGAGAATATGTTTGAAGGTACTTCAAGTGTTAAGAGAACAAAATTGGATATGTTGGCTTCACAATTTGAGAATCTAAGGATGGAAGAAAAAAAAACTGTGGCTGAGTTCAGTGCTAAGTTATGTGATATTTCTAATGAGGCTTTTGCTCTTGGAAAGCAGTACAAAGACAAAAAGCTTGTGAAGAAGCTGAAGTGGTCATTGCCTGCAAAATTTGAGTCAAAAATTTCTGTAGTTGAAGAAGCTCATATTTAGATGAGATGGCTTTTGATGAGTTTGTTGGGATTCTTAAGGCTTTTGAATTAAGCAAAGCATATGAAGCTGAAGGAGTAAAGAAGAAAGATGATCAAGTTAAGGAAGAAATAAAGAAGGAAGTTGACATTGGAGTAGCTCTTAAGGTATCATCTTGTGAAGATTCAATGGCTATGTTATCAAGGCAATTTGCTAAATTTCTGAAGCGTAAGGGCAAAGAGAAGAAAAGTAGAATGGGTGAAGAGATGAAGACTTCATCAAAGAATGTCCAATGTTTTAAATGCAAAGGATATGGTCATGTACGGTCTGATTGTGCCAATCTATAAAAGCATAAGAAGAAGACTATGAATGTTGTTACTAGTGATTCTGAAACTGATTCAGATGAAGAAGAAGATCTGAAGAATTTTGTGGCGTTTACAACTTTTAAAGATAGTTCTGAATCAGCGTCTGCAACAGTGTCTGCAACTGCTTCTGAATCTGCAGCAAAACCTGCAACTGCATCTGATAGTGATAGTGATGCAGAGGATATGAGTTATGAAGAACTTGGTAAGAGTTATGAGAAGTTATATGCACATTGGCTTAAGGTAGTTGATGATAATTCAGTTTTGATTAAGGAGAAGCTCGAGTTAGAGGCTAAAATCGTTGAAGTAGAGAAACATGCAACAGAGAAAGGAGAAGAAGCATTACAAGCTAAAGTGAAACTTGAAGAAACTCAAAAGAATTTGAGAATGCTTAATAATGGTACAGAAAAGTTGGATCATATTCTGAATATTGGCAAGACAGATAAGTGCGGCCTTGGATATGAAGGAAAAGTTTCAAAATCGGAACGGGTGTTTGTTTCAAGTGGAAAAGTCAAGTCTGCTTCAAAGACTACTTCGGAGACTGCTACAGAGGCTGCTTCAGAGACTGTATTTGTGAAAGGATGTGGTACAAAATCTCTGAATTTCGGAATGCACCAAGACAAGTGTTTCGACCTGTTTGCCATCATTGTGGTGTTGTTGGGCATATTAGGCCAAGATGTTTCAGAATGTTGAGAGAGAGAAGCCGAATGGAGAATGCTTATGATGTAAGGTTTCATGGTCCTACATGTTATCATTGTGGAGTTCAAGGACATATTAAGAGGAATTGTTTCAGATTCATTCAATGAGTCAATCATGGAGGTCTAAGACGCAACAAGATTTGGGTTAGAAAAGATGAGTTCTATGGAGGTGGTGTACTAGGCTACCAACCGCGTATTTCAATGCGGGGAGAATTTTTCAGTTAGTTTGACCATTTTGTGACTCATTCAGGGGGAGAATGAAGATGTGTTTGGTATAATGTTGTTTAGGAGTTTGGACTGATGAGTTCACAAGCATAGTCAAAAAGCGGGAGAATGAAGATGTATTGGATGGCTGAAGTAGTGTCTGTGTGATTCAAGACGTGATAATGGATTGTTGTTGTTTTGTGTGTGTTAGAAGTTTCAAGAAGATTTGAGAATGCAATATTGAAGGACGGTTTGAGGATGGATTGAAGAGGAAAACTACTATTTCGTTGGTTGATTAAATTGGAGTTTTACAAGGAAAAGGTAAATATCAAAAAGGAAAAAGTCTATTTCTTATGAAATTTGGAAATCTTCTCCTATGCTGATTAGGAAGTCTTGATAGGTATATAAGGAGGTGTTGGGCACGTCCTAGAAAATCAAGAGAGCTGAGGCATAAAGATAAATCCTAGAGAGCTTTCTGTGTTTGTGTGCGGCTTAGTTTCGCGGTTTGGTGCTTGTGTTGTTCAAGCTTATTTGTTCGTCGGTGTGGCGTTTTTGTGAAGGTTGCTCCAAAGTGTTGGAGATCTGAAGTCTAGACTCAGGANCTAGGCTCAGGGGGAGTTTAGCCCAAGGTTAGGTTATCTTGGTTTGAATCTAGGCTTGGTGTTAGTCTAGTTAAGGGTAGAGAATTATCCTTAAGATTTCATGTTATAGAACGGAGCGGTGAATTAAGAGGGTTGTGCTTGATTTATGCGTTTGCGAATAGGTTGTATTTGCTTTCTTGTTCTAGTGGAATCGAAATCTGGACATGGTCCCAGGGAGTAGAAAAAACCGAACCTCGTGAACAAAGCTCTTGTGTTCTTAACTTTCTGCACTTTATTATTGCCTCATCCGCATTTACATACATCACTTTTACTATTCTGAGCAAACCCACCAATAATCGAATTCCAAACAATGGCATCACCAGTAACCATTTCATCGAAAACCGAAAGAGCATCCTCAGGCTCACCTAGTTTAGCAAACACATCAATCAAAGCACTCCTAACGTAAACATCAGACTCCAAACCCTCCTTGATAATCCCACAATGAAGCATTCTTACATCAAACATCCCGTTGCAAGCTCTCAACAAAGAGGAATAAGTATACACATTAGGCCTCACACTATATCTCAACATCAAAACCAAAAGCTCTAAAGCCTTTTGATGAAGCTTGCACTTAGAATAAGCAGAAATCATTGTAGTCCAAGAAATAACATTCCTTTCAGGCATTTGGTCGAACAGTTGGTGAGCATCATTCAAAAGATTGAACTTTACATACATATTGATCAGAACATTAACCAGAAACATCATTGGTTGATGACCATTGTAATATAAATGACGACAAATGAGATTCCCTTCATGAACAGATCTATGAGATAAGCAACACTTGATAAGCTCAGAATAAGTTGCAGAGTCTGCCCAAAGACCATGACTTTGTAACGAATCCATTACTTTTAGAGCTCTGGGAAGGTCTCTCTGGTAACAGAGTCTGGTAAATTCGTTAAGAAGAAGAGCTTGATCGGTGGTGGAGCTGTAAGAACAACGTAAAGTGAGGACTGGTCCAAAAAGTATGAGTTTTGCCGTTACTGACTCCACCATAAACTATGCAAACAACTCCGGGAGCCTCAAAACAAACTTGGACATTTGATTTTCCGGTTTAGTTCGAATCTTGTTTTGGAATTTTGGGTATAGATAACCGAATTTATACAGTGGGATGATGTCAGAAGACTGAAATGAGATTTGACAAAGCTACTAAATTCAAGTTTGGTAACAAAGATACATATATGTTTCCAACATCACACCAGATAGTCAGATACAAAATACTCTCTCTAAATGGCCAAGTTAAACTAATAGGGAGACATAATGTCTGGGGAGAAAGTATTTAGACGGCTTCTGGTTGAACAAATGGGTTAGCGATTTCTTCAGTGCCATCGGTTGGTGAGACAAGCATGACCGCTGTTCCACGGCAAACCTAATAAACCAGACAAAACATACCACGGTGATTCAGAATCTAAACTATGAAACACTATTACAAGCAACAAGATGCCAGAATGTAACCAGAAGAATTATATAGGAATTACACTTATTAGTACTGAAAAAAGAAGGTAGGAGTCATACAATTAAACCAAGGCGTCTTGTCTGGTCAGTAGTCTTCAAAGGATCATCGTGATCTGAATTGAAGGGTCAATCACACTCCTAGTTTTAACATAGCTAAGAGAATGATATTATCCCATTCATATCACAGCCTAACACGATTAAGCAATCAAACAACCTCTCTTCCAGTTCCCACCTATCTAATCAAAATTTATGTTTCTACCAATTGCATCATGGAGATATTTGTATGCCGCAGAATAATAAAATCAAATGAGATACAGAGATTCTCGTATTTATTGGCAGGTTCCACTAGAAAATTGTAGAATAGATACAAATGGATCCAGATGACGTAAACTACTCATTTATGCTGTGCAATAATCATATATTAAGCAAAAAAACAACTTAATGCAGCAGATATAGCTGTGAATAACAGTTTGAATCTATATTAACATTTTTGAAGTACATTTTAGTTTATGCTCTTTAAATTTTAATTTTTAATTCTATAAATAACATTGCAGAGAAACTCAAATACTAAATTTTCTTAAATTGACCAACATTTGTTATATTTATTGCCATAAAATCTTAACAACATCTATACATTCCGATTTTCCCAAAAACAACTCTACCCATTAAAGTTTGGGCAATTGTCATGGATACCATCATTTTTTGTTTTTGGGTCAAAAATACCACAAGGCCCAATAATTTCCATTTCTAACATTTCTAATTAAAACATATGATGAAAATACCCTCACATTTCTCAAACCCTCGTTTGCGTCTCCTCTCTCTTGAGACGAAAAGACTGATCATCGGACTCTCGTCGCCGGCATATCTCGCCAGCATATCTCGCCGTTTCGGTAATACCTTCCTTCGAGTCGTCGTTTCGGTAATACCTTCTTTCGAGTCACCGTTTCGAGAATACCTTGATCGAGATCACCTTAACCACCAAAAAATCCTTTATATACAGATCGAGATCTAGCCTTGTTTTTCCTCGCCGTCAGTGATTTTTATGAATCTCGTCTCCGCGGATCTTCTTATTTAATCAATCTTCACCACGCGACACTTTATCATCGGTTTATTGCCATTTATAAGTAAGCTTCAGATCCATTTTAACGTATTGTTCTCGATTGTGTGATTTACGGTTTGATTTTGTGAAATTTGAAACAATTATGTGTGTGTGTGTGATATTTTAGTAGATTCTTATGATTTTGGTGTAATTTGAAATGATTGTGAGTGATATTTGAAACGATTGTGTGTGAAACAAAAACCTAAACAATTTTGGGTGAAAATTTTAGTAAATTCTATGATTTGGGTGTAATTTGAAATGATTGTTTGTGACATTTGAAACAATTCTGTGTGAAACAAAAACCTAAACAATTTGGGTGAAAAATTTAGTAGATTCTTATGATTTTCTAGTAAAAACATATTCTAAATTGTGGGTTACAATGTGGATGATAGTTTTGTTGAGTACAATGGGGATGATAATTTTGGGGATGATAGTCATGGCCAAGAGCGAGTTCAAAGGGGATGATAGTTCTCACGTTTTGTTGAGTACAATGGCGATGCTAGGTTTTTAACATTCATGAAAGAATCTACATAATTTAGGATAAATTTCCTGACACGAATATGCATTTCTTCTCTTTCTCTTATATGTTGCAGGATATGGGTGATTCTTTCCCTATAGAAATCAAACTTCTTCAACATTGGAGAGGAACCAAGATCAGACGTGACGATAAACCAGTTTCCAAACAACGATGGCATCACAAAAGTGAAAAGCATCCTCTCGGTTGCAGAGTATGAGAGGATCAAGAATTCCTTCCTAGGACCAAATTTGAAGGTTATCAACAGAGGACTGATGATGTCAGGGAAAATGGTGCACTGTTTTCTGAGCAGGAGTTTAAAGGAATCAAAGAAAAATGAACTATGGATGCATTTTGGAGGACAACCTATGAGATTCTCAATAAGAGAATTCCATATGGTCACTGGATTAAAATGCACTGAATGGAGAGGTGATGAAGATCGACAGCAGAATCGTTATAACTGGGCTAACACTGAACATGTTCACACATATGAAGATCTTTTGGATATTCTACAAGAAACTGATCCAGAGGAAGCAGATGAAAGGTTCTCTCTTGCGATGCTGATCCTTATAGAATGCATCTTCCTTCAGAGGTACAAAGGTAACAGGCTTCCCGCAAAAAACCTTAAGAGGGCTCAGCATTTGGATGTCTTGGCTAATTATCCGTGGGGAAAAGATGCATATAATCTTCTGATTAAATCAGTAAAGAAGAATGTTGAATTAAATCTGAAGAAGAATAAATATTACTTACATGGATATCCGTTGGCATTGCACTTGTGGATCCTTGAGTATGTTCCTATGTTAAAGTCTTCTTTCAGCACATTGAGTGTAATTGAGCGACCAACATCATACCTATGTGAAAAATACACACATACAGTTAATCCATCGATTGCTCAAGTGGAGAACATTGAAGCATCAAACCATGTAAGTTATATTTTCTTTAATTTTAAGAAGGACTAATAGTAATTTAGGACTGTCTAACTAAACAGAAATTGTTTGTGTGCAGCTCAAGGTTATTCACATATTACCATCGATACCTGATGATGCAGAAGATACAGTCTTCTTGGAAGACACTCCTGATCAAGATTTGAGTATGTTAACAGAAGTAGTGAACAAGGGATGCAAATTGACAATTGAAGACTGGGGGAAAAAAGCATTGGATGTTGGTGCAGTGATGGAAGATATTGCTATGAAATCTTTCCAGTTCCGTAACAAGGAGACAGTAAAGTCATCCTCTTCTGGAGAGTCACTAATGGAGAAACTAGACAAGCTGTACAACATTGTTACAGATGGATTCAAAGATATCAATTGCAGGTTATCCAAAATGGAAGAGAGTCTGGGAAGATATAAACCTACCAATACAGAGATCAGGTAAAACAAATTTTCTCTTTAAGAATTTTTTTTCATGAATGTAACTTCTATCCGTTTTCATTTTGTGTTGTAGGATCTACACCAAGATAGTGGAATGCCTACATTTCCCAGTTCTCCGATTTCAAACCCTTCATTCCCCAGTTCTCCATGCGCTGAACAAAATACGTAGCATATGACTCAGGTTCCTGACTCTCAGATTCCTATAGAGGTAAAGAATTGGTATCTTACTTGTAAATTAAATTTTAGGGAAAGTAGTCTTAATTATGTACTAATGCTTCCTAAAAACGATTTGTACTTGCAAAGTGGTGATGGGATCCGTTCGACTAACAATTCTCCCACTGAACAATATACATCTGAGACTCAGATTCCTAAGGAGGTAAGAATTTGTTTCTTATTTGTAGTTTGAATGTTAGGGAAAGTATTCTTAATTATGCACAAAAGCTTCCTAAAAACATTTATATTTGCAGTGTGGTGATGGGATCCGACCATCTAACAGGTCTACCACTGAACAAAAAACAGTGCATGTGGCTCTGACTTCTGAGACTCAGATTCCTAAGGAGGTAAGAATTGGTTTGGTAATTGTATTTTGAATGAAAGGGAAAATATTCTTAATCAATGTACTAAAAGCTTCTAATGTTTTTTTCAGCTACAATTGCTGCAAGAAGTTGAAGTTAGGTATGAGAACAAATGGAGCAAAGGAAGAGTGCAAGCAATTTTTGAAAACGGAATCAGTGTTTTGATGGGCAAATCAAAGAAAGAAGAATTATTTGGAAAAGAACAAATACGGTTCTTGGATAGAGAGAATGAAAGTGAACCAAATCCAGAAGTTTTAACTGCTGGGGTAAATGAAATGATTCTTAAAACTTTTTAAAAATATTCTAACACATTATATTGACAAATGAAATAATTCATATCCAGTTCTTTACTCCAAGGAAAAACCAAACGGAGGAGTTAACCCAAACGGAGGAGTTAACCGAAAAGCTCAATACCATCACTGAGGAGATGAACCAAACTGAGGAGATGACCCATAAGCTCGATTCAGCTGTTGATGTAAGATTTATTATACAACTTTTTCTGTGATTTAATTTTATAGGAAAGTCTTCTTAAGCTAATAAAGGTTCTAAAACATTTTTTTGCTTGTAGGGTGATGAAGAGAACCTTCCTCAGGAAGGTGATGACGAAGAAGATGACAATCAAAGTCATCATGCGGATGAAGGTAAGAATGTAAATGATGGTCATGAACAAGAAGGAGTGAGCCCAAATGATGGTGATGATGAAAAAGAAAACAAACAGAATCCACAAGACGAGGGACCATCATTCGATCTTAAGTGTTTTAGTTCACCTGAGGTATGTCAATTTAATTTCGTTCTTGTTTGTTTTGTACATATCATTGCTGACTTTTGTAAAAAGACAAAGAAGACATTCATAAACAAGTTTCTTTGTTACATCTTGATTTCAGGAAAAAAAGAGAAAGATGGATAAGAAAGATAAAATTGTTATTCCAAGAAAGAAGCAAAGAGTTGATGGTGATGGTGAGAAGCAAAAAGATGATGGTGATGGTGAGAAGCATGTTCCAATGCGAAGCAATCGGCTCACAACTCCATCATTTTCAACCATTACTCCATATAAAGCACCAAGAAACCCTGCCACATCTGCTATTCATCCAATGTTCAACCCTTTCCTGTCTCCATCTTTCAATGACATTGAAGAATTGAACTCTTGGAAGCGCTCAAATATCAGAACAAGGTTAGTGTGATGTTTTAACAATTCTCGTCAACTTTAAAAAGTAAGTTTTTATCCAAGTATAAGAGAATGGTTTTTTGATAATGTCAGGATAATAACGGATACAGAACCATTAACCTCACATTGGATACATTTGCTGGGAAGACCAGAGAATAAATTGCAAGAAACGGTACTGCTCACAAATTTTGTTTCGGTTTCTTTTGTGTTGGGTGGACTCATGAATCCTATCTTGAATGTCAGATTATCAAATATTATCGTGTCTATTTCTTCTAATACACTAAAAGTCTTTTTCTTCTTTTTAATGTAGCATATTGATGCAGCTTTGGGATTACTTTAGTTGAGAAGAAACAAGGATCCCATTTATTTCACAACAAGAGACTTCCGAAATCAACCTTTGTGAGGCCAGACTTCTTTTCAAAATTGAAAGCTGGATACTTCAGTTTCAAGGAGGATAACTTTAAATCACAACATGCGTTTCCAAAAGAAGTCACTGATATTGTGAGTGGGAAGTTGCCTTCGGTTTGTCTTCCTACTGAGAAGTGGCAGGATCTCGGGGGAGTTTATGGTATTGCCTATAACTCTACATACAAACAGTTCATTGGTATGGAAATAAGCTTCAAGTCCAGGAAGATTACTGTTTTTGATTGTCGAACTCATGAGAGTAAAGGTGACTTGGTGAAAACTCATGTTATGCCGATTGCAGGTAAGAACTTATTTGATTATGATGTGAATCTTATGCTTATGATATATTTCTGATAACTATTTGTGTGTATTGCAGAGATGATACCTTATCTCTTAGGCACTAAAAGAAATAGAGGAACAGTTGATTTGTCTCTATTTAAAGTCTTGTGCCCTAAAAAGTTCTTTCGTCACATTAAGAGTGATGCAAACTGTGGATTATTCATTCTTAAAATGGTGGAATGTCACTCCATGGGCGTAGAAGAGATGATGAGTAATCTTCAAGAAGAGGTTTCAGAAGATATAAGAGCCAAGTTATGCTTTGATATCTATCATTATATCATACTTAAGAAGATTGAGATGTTTAGAGGTTGATTTTTTGTTTTCATATGTTGTGTGTTTTGGGATTATGATTTAAATTTTAAAGATACTTAGTAAATGGTGTGTTTTGTGAAACTTTTCTTATTTTAGATGGTATTTGTACAGATTAGGGAAAGAATGAAAGTTATTTAGGAAGGGTTTAGAGAAAATCAGGATGGCTTTCCTCAAAAAAAGGAAAAATAAGGATGGCATTCCTCAAATGCGCATCCATGTGGTGAAAAAAGATAGGGAAATAGAAATATCTTTTGTTTTCTTATTTCTTCAACCTTAAGTTTCTCTTACAAATACATTGTGCTTTTATAGTGATACAATGTTTTAACCCTAGAGTCTAGATGCTTCTACTCTTGTCCAGCTGGTGTGTTTTGTTTCATAGTGTCATCGGTATCACATGATCCCAGAAGCTCAAACCTATTTTGTAATGTCACTTTCGGACCTGCAGCTTCTGCTGATTCTCTGTTCTTGTCGCCTGCAACATCTGCTAATCCTCTGACTCTCTCTGCTTTGTCTTTGTCTTTTGTTGCAGGTAACCGTTGACGTGAGTTGGACTCAGAAGCTGATGGGCTTGAGCTGGACCTGAATTCTTCTGGGCCTTTGACAGAAACGTTGCCGTTTGGAGCTGTATTGTTTACACTCCCCCGTAAACTTGGAGTAGGTGGAACAACTACACAAGGTTTGAATCGTAATTCCTCAAAAGGACCCTGCGGCAGCGATTTAGTGAAAACATCCGCAATTTGGTAATCAGCGGAGATGTGATTGACGATGAGGTTGCCAAAGGCAACTTGCTCACGAACGTAATGGTAGTGAGTAGCAAAATGCTTAGTACGAGAATGAAAGCTTGGATTTGCAGTTCGTGGTGTTGTTAAACGAGATCCCCATTGTAGTAGTGCCTTTGATGTAGTGAAGTATACGTTTGAGAAGTTGAAAATCAGAAACTGTAGGAGCATGCATCTTCTGACACACATAGTTGACAGAGAATTGAATATCTGGTCTTGTAAGAGTCAGATATTGCAGTTTGCCAGAAAGACTTCTGAAATAATTAGGATTCTCAAAGAGTCTATCTTGGTTTGGAGCTTTGTTGAGCTGTTGCGGTAGGGGTGTAGCAACTGCAGAGCAATTAGACATGGCTGCAACAGTAAGAAGGTCTTCAGCATTTTTTTGCTGAGAAAGAAACAAACCACCAGGGTGAAAGTGAGCCTGAATCCCCAAAAAATAATGCAGTTGACCCAGATCCTTCATTCGAAAACGTTTGTTGAGCTCTTCAAGAAGATTATTGAGAAGACTGGAGGAATTGCCTGTAATCACCATGTCATCAACATAAAGCAACAGGAAGATAACATCACCATTTTTAGCAGAATTAAAGAGAGAAGGATCAGGGATGCTGCAAAAGAAGCCAAATTCAAGCAAAAAATTGCTGAACTTATCAAACCAGGCTCTTGGAGCTTGCTTAAGTCCATAGAGTGATTTGTGCAGTAACCATACATACTCAGGATGCTCTTCATCTACAAAACCTGCAGGTTGCTTCATGTAAACATTTTCTGTAAGATCCCCATGGAGAAAAGCATTGTGGACATCCATTTGTTTGAGTTCCCAATTGAGAAGAGTAGCAATATGAAGAACAGCTCGAACGGTAGGAGTGCGAACAATCAAACTGTACGTTTCAAGGTAGTCAATGCCTTCTTCTTGGTTAAAACCTTGAGCGACGAGTCTAGCTTTGTATTTGTCTAGAGATCCATCAGCATGAAGCTTAACTCGAAAAACCCATTTTGAGCTGAGCACATTCATATCTGGTGGAGGAGGAACAAGTGAGAAATTTCTGGTTGCTTTACAATTACCCATTTCTTCACCCATAGCAGCAGTCCAACGTTCGTCCTTTAAAACCTCGGTGACCGTTGTAGGCATTGGATAAGACACTTTGTGAGAGAGAAGAGCATATCTCTGATTTGGCTTACTAATGCCTGATTTTAATCTTGTAATCATCGGGTGAGTAGATGCCAGTTGGAGCTCTGCATTTGATGTTTCAGGTTGATTTGTAGCACCGAATGTAGTCAGCTGAGGTGGTGATGAGAGAACGCTGTTGCCTATAGGAACAAGATCTAAGCTTGTCGTACACTCAGTACATTCCTCATCACGATCAGCTGAACATTCAGGTGAATAATCATTAGCAGTACAAGAATCAACACAAACCACCGAGGTTGATGAGGTTGGTGTAGGATCGAGTAAGACAGGTGCAGAGTCCACTGGTACTTGAGCTGGAACTGAGAGAATAGGTGCAGAATCTGCAAGTGATTGAGGTTCACGAGAAGAGATGTGGTCAGCAACCTGAAAAGATTGATAACCATTGCAGGAGCCTTTGATCCATGCGGTGTACAGAGGTGTGGGAACAAAATGTTGCAGAGAAGCATATGTGTCTGCAAAAGGGAACGATGCTTCATCAAATATGACATGTCGACTCAAATATACACGACCAATAGGAGGATGATAGCAACAATATCCCTTGTATTTTTCTGTGTAACCCAGAAAAATACACTTGAGAGACCGGGGATCGAACTTATTTAAAGCATATGATCGAAGTGTTGGGTAACAAGCACATCCAAAGGTGCGGAGAGCTGAGTAGTCTGGAGCTTTGCCGTGCAGAACTTCAAATGGACTACGATCACCATCAAGAGAGGTAGTCGGTAAGAGATTGCAGAGAAAATTAGCAGTGAAGAATGCCTCCACCCAATAGCTTTGAGGTGTCTTGCTTTGAAACATAAGAGTGAGACCCATTTCTGTAAGTTGTCTATGTTTTCTTTCTGCCAACCCATTTTGTTGTGGTGTGTGTGGACATGAAATATAGTGTTGTATACCAGACTCTTGAAAGTGATTCAAGAATCTTTGACTTATGAATTCACCTCCACCATCAGACTGAAAGATTCCAATTTTGTTTTGAAGAAGATTTTCAACAAGGAGCTGATACTTGATGAATATAGAGCAAAAATCTGACTTTCTCTTAAGAGGATAAAACCAGCAATATCTTGAAAAGTTGTCAATAAAGACTACTTAGAACCTGAATCCCTGAATGGAAGAGACAAGAGAAGGACCCCAGAGATCACAATGAACTCTCTCTAAGGATCTAGAAGCATGAAAATCAGAAGAAACAAATGGCAATTTCGAACTCTTCCCTAGCCGACACGATTCACACATGTTGCTGGTACTTTTATTGATTTGAATTGCCTTGTTTGCAGAAAGAAGCTGGAGGACTTGAGCATTAGGATGTCCCAATCTTTGATGCCAAAATTCATCAGAGGTTTTGATTTGTCTGGTAGAGTAGAACGTCTTAAACTTTCCATCCTCCAATTTGTAAAGACCATCACTTTCCTTTCCCTTTGTCAGGAGTTGGCTTGTTTGCTTGTCGTTAATAAGAACATCATCAGAATCAAATGTGATTGCACAAGGATAATCCTTAGTCAACTTTGAAACTGAAAGCAGAGATTTCACTATTGCAGGACAAATCAATACATCTTTTAAAGGGAGATTACCTGAAGTGGAAGGTAGATTTGCTGAACCAATGTGAGTAATGGGAAGAAAGTTACCATCACCTGCCATGACTGTATCGTTTCTAGTGTAAGGCTGAGCTTTCTGCAAGCGTTGAGTGTTATGGGTAATATGAGCTGTTGCACCGGAATCTGGATACCAAGCACCATCATCAGTTACATCGGTGATATGAAGAGCAGAGAAAGCGGCAGCTGCAACCTCTGGCTTATGATACTCTTCATCAAAACAGTACCAACAGTCCAGAGCATTGTGTCCTCGTTTGCTGCAAATCTGACAGACTGGTAACTCAGTTTTAGTAGAGCCATGAGAAGAGCTTGGAAACTGAGAAGAAACTGAGAACTGAGGCGAGCCTGAGAACTGTTGATGGAAGCCACGCCCTCTGGTCGAGTAGCCGTTGCCACGTCCTCTACCTCTATTGCCACGTCCTCTGCCTGAGACGTTTGATGGCCTCATGGTGTGGAAGGCGAGATGTGGAGAGACATCAGGAGAGGTTGAGTAGCCTTGAAGTCGATCCTCATAACCAGTTACGTGAGAGATCACGTTTTCATATGTTGATTGAGGACTTCGATCCATTGAGTATTCAATAACAGTGATTATTGGCTCATAATCACGACTCAAACCTCTTAAAGCAGCAAAAATCTTCATCTTTTCACTAACAGGATCACAATTAGAAGCTAACTGATCACGGATATCTTTAATACTCCTAAGATAGTCATATATGTTCTTGTCTAATTTTTCAGAGTTTTGCAGACGACGTTGCAGTTCAAACAGCCTAGAGGAGGAGGTGCGATTAAAGTGAGAAACCAGAGTATCCCATACCTCTTTTGCTGTTGCAGAGCCAACGACTAGACGAAGAACATTCTCGGTCATTGACCCAAGCAGCCACGCCTTAACAACTTGGTCAGATCTTGACCAATTCTCAAAGTCTGGATTGAGAACTTCTTCAACCTTACCGTCTTTGTTGCGGATAGGTATCTTATTATCCGGTGATTTGACAGCGCCATCAACAAATCCAAGTAGATCTTGAGTTTTGAGAAAATATTCAAACTGAGATTTCCAGATAATGTAGTTTTGCTCAGTGAGCTTTAAAGTGACACAATTGGAGATGTGTAATGAAGGAGTAGAGTAAAGGTCCATGGTTCTATCCATGGCTCTGATACCATGAAAGAAGATAGAGAAATAGAAATATCTTTTGTTTTCTTATTTCTTCAACCTTAAGTTTCTCTTACAAATACATTGTGCTTTTATAGTGATACAATGTTTTAACCCTAGAGTCTAGATGCTTCTATTCTTGTCCAGCTGGTGTGTTTTGTTTCATAGTGTCATCGGTATCACACGATCCCAGAAGCTCAAACCTATTTTGTAATGTCACTTTCGGACCTGCAGCTTCTGCTGATTCTCTGTTCTTGTCGCCTGCAACATCTGCTAATCCTCTGACTCTCTCTATTTTTTCTTTGTCTTTTGTTGCAGGTAACCGTTGACGTGAGTTGGACTCAGAAGCTGATGGGCTTGAGCTGGACCTGAATTCTTCTGGGCCTTTGACATAAACGTTGCCGTTTGGAGCTGTATTGTTTACATTTGCTTCAAACCTGCAACATCGTGAATTTACAAGTGGGAGAGTAACCAGTAGGCCAAAGCCTGTTATTCGGGAATACGTTAGAAACTTTAATATATATGGTGACATATCAATTATGGCATTTACGAAGGGATTACAAAAAAATCAGGATGGCATTCAGGAAGGGATTACCAAAAATCAGGATGGAATTCCACAAATGCGCATCCAGGAGGTTCGAACTTGCGACATCGTGAATTTACAAGTGAGAGAGTAACCAATAGGCCAAAGCCTGTTATTCGGAAATTAGTAATAACCTTTAATATATATGGTCAAACATTTAGGATGGCATTCCACAAATGCGCATCCAGGAGGTTCAAACCTGGGAGATCGGGAGTTTACAAGTAGGAGAGTAACCAGTAGGCCAAAGCCTATTATTCGGGAATTAGTAATAACCTTTAATATATATTGTCAAACATTTAGGATGGCATTTAGGAAGAGATTACAAAAAATCAGGATGGTATTCCTCAAATGTGCATCCAGGAGGTTCGAACATGCGACATCGAGAGTTTACAAGTAGGAGAGTAACCAGTAGGCCAAAGCCTGTTATTCGGAAATTAGTAATAACCTTTAATATATATGGTCAAACATTTAGGATGGCATTTAGGAAGGAATTACAAAAAATCAGGATGGCATTTAGGAAGGGATTACAAAAAATCAGGATGGCATTCCTCAAATGCGCATCCAGGAGGTTCGAACACGCGACATCGGGAGTTTACAAGTAGGAGAGTAACCAGTAGGCCAAAGCCTATTTATCGAGAATTAGTTATAAGCTTTAATATATATCATGAAATATATAGGCTATTTATTTTAGGAAGGCTATTTTGTTATTTGGGATAGCATTCCCTAATAGTATGTAATTTAAGAAATAATGATGCAGAAATGCATTCCCAACCTATAAAAACACACAAAAACAATAATGTGTGTTAAAGAAACTGAAAGCTTTCATAAATAACAACATAAAGGTAAGACAAATTAAATCTGCTAAAAAACTTAATAATATTTATGAAGGAGTTTCTGAAATTTAGGATGACATTCCTTTACAGTATAAAAGTATGTAGTATTAATGTTTCACATAACATAATGGCTACCCAATCAAATGAATAACTATAAATTGAAATTAAAGAATAGAATATTGTAAAGTATGAAACACATCATCCTTGTTGTATCATCCTCTACCACACCAACAAAAAAAATGAAAAATGTTAAAATACATATCCCAAAAATGTCACAGATTCAACATATAGTTTTGTTGTATGAAAGTTATCACTAACCGATAATCATATGGGAAGTCAGCATGTACTCTTATTGTGTCCTGCTGTGCCACATCTACTGCACTTGTGACTCTGAGACTTTGAACCTGGCACCCCAAATTCTCCAACAGATTGCTTTCTTTTTTTTTGGTGGTCTTCCACAGTTTGGCTTACTAAATGGAGGTGCACAAAAGAGTTCTTCTATAAAATCAAGGAAAATCCAATCCTTTATATCTCCATTCGGGTGTATGCTTTCAGCATATACTTTAGCCCCTGTCTCAGTCAAGTAGCAAACATGAACAAACTTCTTTTCATCCCTATTTGAACGCTTCGCAGCAGCAATGGCGTGAATGCACGGAATTTTGTCGATGTCAAAAACACAGCAACTGCAATGCATGTTTTTCAAGTGAACAATAAACTTGTTAATGTTGTCCTTCACCTCAAACTCGTCTTCATCAACTTGGAAAACGTCAAGTTTCATTGCATCTGAGAACCTTGATACCAACTTATGCACTACTTGCGGTGTGACAAGCTTGTTATGTTTAGCAGCCTTTCCACGTCTCTCATGAAACCATGAAGTCAAAGTTAACGATTGTCTCAAGAAGAGAAAGAACTGGCAACTCTCGTGGTTCTTTCAACATCGAATTAAATGACTCTGCAATGTTTATTGTCATAATATTGTAACGATTTGAAGGAGCATAGGAACGAGCCCAGTTTCTGAAATCAGCCTTTTGTAAATACTCAGCCAACTTAGGATTTGCATCTTGAATCTGGATGAATATTTTAGCAAACTCTTCACGAGTATAAGCGATGGCTGCAGATTCAACAAATGGCAAATATGATTGACCCTTGAAACTTACTTTGATGTTGTTTCCAAGGTGGTATTTGCAGATTCCATGATGTGATGCTGGAGACAACTCTGTAAGTGCTTTTGCAATGGACTATGCACGATCAGAGACAAACACCAAATCTGGTGCATCAGGTATGATAGTACGAAGACACCTAAAAAACCAATTCCAAGATTTATCATTTTCTGAATCAACAATAACAAAGCCTATCGGGTATAGGTGATGATCTCCATCTTGTGCTGTAGCTACTAATAAAGTTCCCTTAAATTTCCCCTTCAAGAAGGTAAACAGCCGCATCTTCATCATCAACTTTGCTTTGTCTTTGAAATATTTCCCCTCATGTATATAATCAGTCGCTTGAGTGTGATGTGAAAAACCTCTAGGAATACCATCATAAATCACTTTTTCAGCAGTTGAACATATATCATTATGTTATTCAGAAACTGTGGCGCCACTTCCACTTGGTTCATGAAACTCCTACATCTAAAATGTAACAATTAGGGAATGGCTTCATATCTGATAAAGACTTTAGGATGACTTTCCTAACATATAGATATCAGACTTCATTTCACCATATCCTTCTTAATGCAAAAAGAAAGATTCTAACTATATATATGACTCTATTTTATATACTCACAACAAACACCTATTACAAAAAGCACTTGTGTATTCTATGATTTGTAAGACATTGTTTTTTGAGTAAAAAGATAGAGCCAAGTTTACCTTGGTTAGATAACGAACTGATGCAACAGATATATTACTATTCAAACACTGAAAACCTTGAATGCATCGTTTGTTCTCTAAAGTAGCTGACAGAGTATCACTATTCAAACACTGAAAACCTTGAATGCATCGGTTGTTCTCTAAAGTAGCTGACAGAGTATTACTTTGAACATTCCCAGAATCAATAGGCAGCTACATAAAAAAAAAAAAAAAAAAATCAAATATAAGAAAGACATACTAATGCAGTAAGAAAACTACAGTGTATTCACTTACAGTCACACATAAACGATTCAACTCAGGGTCATCTTGAAACTTCCTGAAAAATGTCTGTACTTGACGATCATTTCGCAAATACATTGGTGGAGAATCTTCTACCATCAAATTCATCCTTGAAGAAAGCCTATAGCTAAGTTTGATATCATTCACTAAACAATCAAGTCCAAAATCTTCAATTACCATCTCAGCTAAAACCTTATATGTGATATTCTCATCTACTTCACTAAGAGATCCACCTTTTTTAGAATCAATTGCAAAATCCCAAACTCCTTTATTGTTTTGTTTCCACTCCCCACAAACAGAGTATAACTCAATCATAGTCACTAATCAGGTTAGAGATCACCTTGCGATTGAGGCTAGATCTCAATATGAATCGAGAGGAACCACTACCAAATTGAACTTGCGAATCGAGAGGAACCACTACCAAATTAAGCAGGATCGATCACTAAACTGACATCGGAGCTAGACAAAGTTGACAGATATCGCCGGAAATGATGGAACACAACGACGGAGCTAATCGTTACCGGAAGATCTCTTCGGAAAAGTTGGTGCCATCGTATCTCGTCGAAGAAAATAATTGGAGTTTATAAAATCTTAACACAATTTGGGTTTATAAAATGCGAGGGTAAAAGAGTCATTGTGTTTATTAATGAATGATATTAATAGAAAAGTAAAGAATGTGTGGTATTTGAGGAAGAAAAACTATTTGGGTGGCATTTTAGGGTATTTCTCTTAAAGTTTTAACACATTAAATCTCCAAAATTATTTTTATGGATACTAGAATCTCTCAAATTTAAATGATATACAACAGATTTTCCATAACAAAAGTTTACAATATCCATAATTATATTAACATTAATAAATTTCCTAAACCAAAAATCCAATTATAAAATGTCACATTAAATATGTTGAAAACCTCCATATAATTTGGTTTTTTTTTTTTTTTGAGGAGTTACCAAAAAAAAAATTAAAATTCTATTAATTATCATAAACTATATATATTGACATGGAAAATTATAAACTATATAAGTATGCTAATTTGGTAAAACTATTAACATAACTAAACCTTCTCCCTTCTGTCTTCTCCAACCCTTTTCCAATGGCTGCCGCTCTCACTCCTACCACAGATTTACTGTCCATCAAACCATTTAAAACAAGTTGGAGAATTCAAGTGAAAATCATTCACTCTTGGAAGCAAATAACCGTCTTCTTTGGCGAGACCATCGAAATGGTCTTAGCAGATATTTCTGTAAGCTTCTTTAACTTTTTATTTAACTTAATTCTATTCACGTATACTGTATATGCAAATTTACTGATTTTAAATACTATATTTTTTTTAAGGGAACTCATTCATGCAACGCTTAAAGAAACCACAGTTTGGAAAGTTACAGAGAACGATTATTTCCTGGACAATGGGTAATCATTAAAACTTTCCCCAAACAAAAACATACAATCGACAGCTTAGTTGAATACAGAGCTGATTACTCAGTTTGTTAAAATTGAACCAATTCGGAATGATAGACGACAATTCTTGAATTTATCTACCCCAACATCGATTTGATTGGACCCAATGAAGCTTCTCTCCTTTCCCGATTGTATATGTGAATTGGATTTTTAATGTGTAGAAATTAATATCTAAGCCCAATAAAAATTAAAATAAAAGCACTCTCCAAAAAAACTGATGTGTTGTGCTCATAGACCTCCTGTACCTTTTTTTAATAAATGTTCTTACTTTTTATTGTTATTTACATAAACATGCCACTAAAATATTATTTTTTCTATTAATTTTTAAATATGAAAGATTTAATCAACTATTAAATCCGAAATATATTTAATTATCATTTTTCATAACCTATTTACTTATTAAAAGTAAATTACATTTCACAAACAAGAAAAAAAACTATTCATTTATTTATCACTTTTATCGTTTTTCTCATTGACATTTTTAAACATAGGATTAGTTTAAATTAAATCAATTAGTTTAAAAATATTGCTTTATCTATTTAATGGTATAGTAATATAGATAATAATATGAAACATAAAATATGTGAATTGGATTTTTAGAAATACAAAAAGACATCAAAACTTTCTACACCACCTCAAAACTCTTTTCCAAGTTCAAATATTTCACGGGTGAAACGTATTTTACAGAAAATAAACGCAAATTTGAATAAACGAAAAAAAACTTTACTTACAAATTTTGTTTTATACAAACAAATCTTAAATCTCAAATAATTTACTCGTAATATTTTATTCAAATCGATTTATTTCGCACATAGTGCGGGTTGATACCTAGTACACCATTATAAACGTAACTCAACTATATTTACTTACAAGTTATAATATATTTAAATTACAAGTCATAGACTAAAAAATTTATACTTAAACTACGGTTACCAAATTGGTTAAATACATTGTCCATGTTCATGATGTGTAGAAGAATAAACACATATTAGTATATCTCTAACATCTATCATATTAATCTCTATACAATATTATTCCTCTGTTTGTGGACAAACGCATCTTCAGTCTATAACTATTTATTCTACTAGGTTTTGAACCCACGCTACGCGTGGGTTTATTTGATATATTTTGATTAAAATTATATATGATTGATGACGTTAATGAAATATTATCTTATAGAAAACTTTAGATTACTATTAAGAAAAAAAATTAACTTTCAGATACAAAATTTTTAAAATATAAAAATCAGTTTTGTTATAAAATCAAATCTGATAAAAAAATCATGAATTTAACTTACGTCTAGGCGAGACAAATCAAACTGGTGAACTCACAAATCCTAAACCATTTCTTTGACCACCAGAAAAATGAAACAATTTTATAATCATGAATTTATCTCAGTTTTAATATTTAATTGATCGTTATCACCTATGTTTTCATGTTTTTTGTTAAATGTTTTCTTATTCTTCATATTCTTTATTGTCATTTTCATTGTCAAATTTTATGGTAATTATCATCCGGTTCTTCGTTATACTCTTCTTCTTCTTCTTTCTCGTCAACTTCTTCACATTCTTCCACTGAAAAACTTTTTTAAGACTACCGCACAACTTGTTAACCCATCCAACTCCAAGACCAAAATAATTTATTTTCTCATAAAATTTGTGCAATTTTATGAAAACCAGCATAGTCAACACATGCACCCAATCATTGATAATTTCATCCATATACTTATTCGGTTTTAGATCCACACGTATTGAAACTTCTCAAACCAAAATTCTTACTTGTAGAGAAAGTAATATGAACACATGTATAGTTAAAACAATATTTTTGCTTTTCATCAATCATTGTTCTTTCAACTCAAATAACATCAAATCAAGGTCTTGCGACGTAAATCCTTCTTTCTTTGACTTAACAATAAAAAATTTACTGCAAAAGTATCAAATCATTTGCAAAGTCATACACAAAAACATGTTTTACAGTTCATAAGAGGTATAAAACACAAACGAAGATAAGTAAGATATTTTCAAGATATTAAAAAATATGATATATAATATTTAGTTATTCTTAAAATTTAAATTTTTTACTAATAGAGATTAAATATTTAAAATATTTTAATCTTAAAATGTAGTTTAAATATTTGTAACATTTTTTTTAAAGAGTTAAATATTAATGACACTTTAAATTTTTATAGAGTTTAAATAGTTATAATATTTTAACATTTTTATGGAGGTATTTATAATATTTTTAAACATTCTATAATAAATATCTAAACCTTTAAAACTTTAAAACATAAAATAAATCAAATAAAACTTTTAAATTTTGAAACCTGATAAATTAGCATAAATCTAGCAAACTTGATAAATTTATAGTTAAAAACATATTAGTTTTATTTATAATGATTCTCAGCCATTGTCTAAAATTTTCTAGCCGATGTGGGACGTTATACATATTTCTTTTATTTATATAGATTTTACTTTTTCTTCTTTTTTTATCTAAAAAAATCTTAATAATATAGATTACTTCTATATTTACAAAAATGTTATTAATGAAAAATCTAATTATTATTGGGTTTTTTAAATCCTATATGGACACCTTTAGGAGTTATAGCTTCAACTTTTTATTAGTATAGATATAATATTTTAAAATATCTATGGAGGTTAAGTAATTGTATCATTTTAAAACATTCTATGAAGTTTAAATATTTGAACCTTTTAAAAGTTTTAATATTTATAATATTTTAAACTTATAAAAGGTTTCAAAATATAAAATTTGAACCTTTTAAAAAGTTTCAATATGTATAATATTTTAAAATTTAAAAATTATAATTTTTTTTTTTAAGTTTCAATATTTATAATGTTTAAACTTTTAAATTTTTTAAATATTATAAATTTTTTTTGAAACTTTTTAAAGTTTTAATTTGATCAAATAAAAAACCGGATCAAACCGAATAAAACTTTTAAACTTGGACGCCTGATAAATCAAGCTTACCTGCTCATTCGTTGTTGGAAACATATTAGTATTATTTATACTGGTTTTGAACAAATGTCTAAAAAGTTTCTAGCCGATGTGGGATATTTTGCATAGTTATTTTATTTGCATAAATTTAAAATTTTCCTTTTTCTAAAAAGTTCTGGAAATTTAAAAAATGTTAATGAATGAAATTTCAAATCTTGATAGGTTGTTTATAATAATTCTTAATATAAAAAATTCTGGAAATTGTATAAAATGTTAATGAGTGACATGTCAAATCCCGATAGGTTGTTTAAAATCCTATGTGGACGGCTTTAGAAGCTTATAGCTTCTACTTTTATTTAGTATAGATTAAAATCCCATCTCATTAAACATGTTTTTTTTTTATATAATCTTCAATACTAAGATATAAATAATTAATTAATTTTAAAAACAATTTAACAGCAGTAGAAGTAGCTTGGAACAAAACAGTATAGAGACGAATTAATACACCACCTTATATAGGGTCATCCGCTACAATAATATACGAATTTTTCTTCGCACTGTAGCGCGGGTTCGATCCTAGTTCCAAAGTAATTACTAAGAACAACAAATTTGTTTTAAAAACTTCAACTTTTTTTAAAATGTTGTATTAATTTTGGAAAAACAAAGAGAAGCCATCAATGAAATCAATTCCCTCGCAAAAAACGATGATGACGAATCTGCAAGTGGAATCCGAAGTACTATAAAATTCAAGAACGGCTCCAAGAATTCACATAGTCCCACGATCCTAGTCGCCGTTTATGCAACACACAGAGTGATACTTGATGAAGAAGCTGTGTTTGTGTCTCCGCTTGGACTAGCTAATTACAAAATAATTCCCATCATGGTTACGGTTTATTAATCATCGGTCGGTTAGAAATTTTGTTTAGCCCTAACATAATTATTTAATAAGTGATTAAACAGTTATGATTAAAGACGGTTCCGGTTGAAGCGGTTACGGTTATATACGGTTAAGGTTATACATGGTTACGATTATTTGATAATATGATACAGTTAATGTTATTTATTTATAATTAATAATTATTTTAGTATACTCATATTTCTATATATATCATATGATTCATATTAAATAAATAATTATTAGTGTATTTTATTACGTTTTTAAAACGATTACAATTAACAAATTATGGTTTATTTATGCGGTTAATCAACGGTTTTTATACAGTTATGTGATATGCTCAAATTTACCCTAGAGCTACTCTCAAATTAAGAGATCATTATAGTACTTAGGGGTCCAATTCCATAAGGACTCTAGATTACACAATAGATTTAATATTCTTTTTTTTCAACCATTGGGCCACAACAGGCCCGCCCATTAGTCAAATCCCTACGTTCGTAGAGAGCGGGACTTGATCCCTGATGTGATGGTGCCTTGTGCATTAAGGACTTACCATTGGCCACTGCACTAAGGTTACTTCACAGATTTATTATTCTTTTAATTATGCTAAACCAAAATCTCCTATATAATTAAATGGAAGTACACAACTTTTTTTGTAGACTATATAATTTTTATAAGTTGGTTACAAAATAGGTTATAGATTAAATATAGGTTGGTTACAAAAAAAAGGTTATTGATTAATTGGTCAATTTGTGGTCTATATGAATACACTTAAGAACATACCAAAAAATTCTCTTAAAGAGAATATTCCAATGATTTATACAATTTCCGAAATAAAATCTTTAGTATTCTATGTATTGCTACAAAATATATACTGTTAGGCAAACAAATATACGGTTAGGCGTAAAAAGGAATAAAATCTTACCTAAGCACAAATCATATTAAAAAACTTTCATCAAACATGTTCAAAAATTTAAATAAAAACAAAACAACAAACATAATCATTTATCATAAATAAAATTACAAAATTAACAGTATAAAACTTACAAAATAGGTGTTTTTTTCAAGCCATCATATTTAGATAAGTTCACCAAATCACTAATTCAAATCTCTTTCCAAAAAAATAATTTTGCTCACCAAAGGTTTTTGTCATGAAAACAATTATATTCTCATATCAATCAATAATCCTAATATCTAAATCCAGATGACTAATCAAAGAACTAGCATTAAGAACAACCTATGGTGAAGAACAAGAAAGATAATGAATCTAAACAATCAATCAATCTAACAATCCATGAAATCCCTAATGATGTTACTATATTTTACCATATTTAAGGCCTTGTTTAGTTCATGTTTTGCATCATATAGAAATGATTCCTTAGCTTTTATAGTCATTTATGTCCAAATATACACTTAGGATGTTTAGAAGCATGCATTGCATACATTTGTGCATTTGGAGAATTATTAGGTGTTATGGAGCTCTAAAAGGGTAATGAAGGACTTGGTGTTATTTCTGGAGCTAAACAAGAGGACTGAAAGTATCAGGAAGTGGATTCGCAAGGCAACTCGACCACAGCACTCGAGCAGGCACATGTTCGAGTACTCGGTCGGATTCATAACGAGCTCCTCAAAGATCGATACAAATGAAGATCTTCCGTTGCGATTCAGCTTCCGCATCCTTCATGAGAGTTGTAGGAAATTGAGATAACTTTCTATTGCCGGTGGTTTAAAGGCAATCAGAGGTGTAGTGCAAGAGTTATCCCTATATCATCCCAGATCTAAGACTCGAGCTACGTGACGGACCAACCACTCGACCATGCACTCGACCGAGCACATGGTCGAGCTGACCGCCGCCTCTCTGTTTTGTCCTCTAGCTAACTAGGGCATCTCTCTCTTTACTATATATATGTGTACTGACACTTGTGACCGAAGAGAGAGACCCTGGAGACCATGTAGACACCTCATTACCTAGTTTTTGCCATTTTTAGCTACTTTTACTTTATTGCATCATCTCTTATCTTTTCTAGGATTTTCATAGATTTGTAACCTTCATAACTTTAAATCTATTGAGTATTTGCTTTCACTTCTTTGTTCAATATTGTTCATCTTTATCTTATCTTTCTAATCATGGTAGTTTCATTAATTTCTGGGTTTGTGTTCTTCATGATGATTTTTAGATCTGATTAGTGGCTTAGGATCTTGAGGATGGATTAGGCTGGATAATGGTTATGGTTGTTTAGATTGATCAAGCTTTATTGTTATACATCTCTTCTAGATTAGATATGCTCTATGCTATTCTTATACTGAGAGGGTAAAGATAGATCTTAAGCTTCTTAGCATCATACTAATGTCTAAGTTGTTAGATAAGTCTACATCTAGAGATTATCATGAAGCATGCTAAGAGATTAGATGTTTTGTTTGATTTTTGACAATAATGATCTTGGTTTTAATGCCTGCTTTTATATGTAATAGCTAGTGAGAGCTAGGTCTAAGAGTATCTAAGCTTGATTGTTATTGTCATGAGAATGGATTAGCAAGTATTAGAAGATCATTGTCTAGAGATAGCTCATTGTTGATTGAGGTTTGTTGATCAGTTTAGATAACCATAGCTTAAGCCCAGCCCATGAATCCATCCTTAGGACCTTTCTTTGTCTATTGATTTCCCTGTTTAAATCCTGTTTATTGCTTGTTGTTTGATTCACTTTCATTTTGCTCTGTTTTTATTGTTTCTCTGTCTCTGTTTTTCACCGGAAGTCAACTCGACCCCTCACTCGACCGAGTGCTACTCGAGTGCCAGTTTACTTCCTCGTTTATGTTCTGTTTCATTTCAGTTTGCTCTTAGTTGCATTTGTTAGTAGTTTTCTATTGCTTAGCATAGTTTATTGCANAGTTGCCTTAGTTCATTGCATTTCATTATTGTCATTAGGTTGTTAGAAACAAATCAACTTGATATTTGGCTTAACTTGAATGCATTGATCACATCTTGACTGCTTACATATCACACTCTTTATGGATTGACATCCTTTATGCTACAACATCATAAGGGAATTGAAACACCTTGCATTACATTCTGATCATCTTAGCCTAAGTCTGTTTGTTTGCATGTCATCATTCATTCATTCATTCATAAGTAGATACTTGAAACAGCTCTTGTTTCACCTAATGAGAAACCTTAAACCTAACAAGCAGATCTACTCAGACATAATTGTAAGAACACAAATAATGAATAAAATAGATAGCATTAAGAGATTAAAAGAAGAAGTAAAGGAGTTATGAATCTTCTTTGAAGGAGTTTTGATTCTTCTCTCTAAAAGCTCTCTAAAAATTTCTCAGGGTTTTCTCTCAAAAGGTTGCAGGAAAAAATAAAGCTTAGGTCTAAACAATGACCTAGAAAACCTATTTATATTCCTAAAACACGTCCAGGGACTAATGATGCAAATATGGAAAACTTCGGGAAACTTTTGTAAAACTTCCAAAACTTGGGTCTTGAGTCGGGTAAACAGGGTGTCGACCGACACCAAGGGTGGCGTCGATCGACACCAACATTTCTGATCGGCTCCAAGTTGATTTCTTCGGTTCAATGCTCCAAAATGATCCAAATTGCTTCACTTTTCTCTGTCCATGCCAAAATCCTATAAAACCCGAAAAGAATCACAAAGAACCTAAAACACACAAAGAAATACTCTAAAGACTCCTTATATCATGGCTAAAACACCTAAAAACCATGATATATCAATTCCCCCAGACTTAGCTTTTGCTTGCCCTTAAGCAAATCAATAACTTAATCTGTGGAAAAGGTTTGAAAACGTGGAAACTCCTTTTCTTTTTAAAGTAATGTCATGATCATCCAAACCATAATCCATATGCTTAGCAGACAAATCCAAATCGAACCACCATGTACTTCTCCGTAGAAATTCACAGCATCCCAAATTCAAACCAAATTCCATAATATCCTCTATTTAACCACCCGCCAAACTCCAGCGAGGAGTGCAGTACAGTGTGGCCCAAAACGAGGCACCTGAGACCCCTGGTTCGCCAAGCGTTCCGTATCATACCCTGATTTAACCGAATACTTCCCGGATTTCGTAAAATGCCAACCTAGTGAGTCATCCAACTGGGAACTACCCAACGGTATAGCCCTGATCAAAGATGCATCCTCCGGAACAAAATGCTCAAGGAGCATATCCATACACCAAGTATTAGTTTGGCGATCAATAAGATGTGAAATTTTTAATGAAGGGTCCTGAAAAGGTCCCTTACTCATAGCTGGTCTTGGGAATTGAGCTGGTAGCCATGGATCTGTCCATATGGAAATGGACTCTCCAGTCCCAACCCATATAATAAGCCCTTTATTAACCAAAGATCTAGCTGAAACAATACTCCGCCACCCATAAGATGGAGAATATGAACATATTGGGTCCATAGGATTTGAATTCCTGTAATACCTGCCTTTAAACACCCGTGCAAAAAGAGAATCGGGTGAATCAATCAGCCGCCACAATTGTTTAGCCAACAAGGCAGTATTAAAATCATCAACATTCGACCCTATCATACGCCTTGCTCATGTCCATTTTGATTGCCATATATTTCCCTTTACAGGACGGATTAGTCCTAAGCCCATGAAACATTTCCTGAGCAATCAAAATGTATCAGAAATCAGCCGACCAGGCACAAAGGCTGACTGAGTTTCCGAGACAAGAGTTGGTAACACCAATTTAAGCCTTTGACACAAAATCTTGGAGATGACTTTGTACCCCACATTACACAGACTAATCGGATGTAGTTCTGCCATCCATGTAGGCTTTGCCACCTTGGGGATGAGACAGATGTGTGTTCGAATTAAACTCTTGTCAAAAATGCCCTCCTAAAAAAACTGATTAACCATGGAAACAAGATCTGTACTGACAACCCCCCAAGCCTTCTGGAAGAACAATGCGGTCATTCCATCCGGCCCGGGCGCCTTATCCGGCTGCATCAAAAACAAAGCCTTACGAACCTCTACCTCCGTAACCGAAGCTGTTAACCGCTCGTTAACCTCCTCCGTAATTACCATGTCTACCTCACTTAAAGCCTCCTCAAAAGACTATGGGACAATGGAAGTAAATAAATCCTCAAAATACGACACAAAAGTATTGCAAACATCTTCTTCCTTTGTAGACCACTTATTATTCCTATCATGCAGCCCAATTATTCGGTTTCGAGCCCGTCGCTGTTTTGTTTGCGCTTGAAAATACTTGGTATTTTTATCCCCCACTCTCATCCATCGATTCTGACTTTTTTGATGCCAATAAATCTCCTCATCCCTATAAGCCTCTCGCAAGCGAGAGGTAAGATCTGTAATAACCCTCAGATCAACAGTATCGTCCTCTTGAGCCACCTCCAGCTGACGTTTAAGATCCTCAATTGTATCTCTCCCAAAGGGGACTTGGGATTTCCGCCACTGAGATAATGCCCTTCTGCAACTCCCAATCTTGGACACAAAACTAGACGAACTCTGGTCAGGTCCACCACCCCAGCCAGCAGAAATCGCCTCTATCAAACCCTCCTTACCAATCCAACGTCTATCAAACATAAAACACTGACGCCCTCTCGGACGCTTAGCACCAATACTAACCACTACCGGTTTGAGATCAGAAGCGATCATATGCAGGTATTCAGTGACCGTGTCCAAAAACTGATCATGCCAATCCTCAGTACCTAGATCCCGATCCAACCTGCACCGAATCGGCTCTTATCTCGCCAGTGTTTCCAAGATAGCCAATCACCAAGAAATGGGAATTCCATAAATCCACAATCCTGGATCATCCCATTAAAAGAGCGAAACGAAGCTGCATGTCTTAGCTTACCCCCCTTTTTTCGTGGTTCACTGTGATGTGAGCGCCGGACGCGGTCGTCTATGGAGTCTCACGGACGGACGGTCGCTACGGACGGCACGTCGTTGCGGACGGTCTAACCGGTCATTGCGGATGGTCGAACGCGGATCTCCGGTTGCGGATGGACGGAAGCTGGACGAGATTTGCCGATGAATAACTCGACTCGGCAATCTCCAGGAAGGATGGTCGGATGGGAGAACGTCTCGGTAAGAAACTCGACCCGATCGGTTCTTAAGGAAATGGTCGAATGGGACACTGCATTCGGATGGACGATGGACACTACAGATAGAAGGGTGGATTTTCGCGACGACACACGAGAGATGGCTCGGCTCGTGATACGGTCGAACTAGGGGATTACGAACCAGGTTCGTGAATCTCCTAGGGATTCTCGAGAGCCAAGTCCCGGACTTGGGCTAAGGAGAGAGGTGAGACAAGAAACAAAGATTCTCTCTTTGGAAGTTAATTCAATCTTCAAGTCTCCGTTTTACAATAGAGAGGAGGGTTTNCTGAGTTTCCGAGACAAGAGTTGGTAACACCAATTTAAGCCTTTGACACAAAATCTTGGAGATGACTTTGTACCCCACATTACACAGACTAATCGGATGTAGTTCTGCCATCCATGTAGGCTTTGCCACCTTGGGGATGAGACAGATGTGTGTTCGAATTAAACTCTTGTCAAAAATGCCCTCCTAAAAAAACTGATTAACCATGGAAACAAGATCTGTACTGACAACCCCCCAAGCCTTCTGGAAGAACAATGCGGTCATTCCATCCGGCCCGGGCGCCTTATCCGGCTGCATCAAAAACAAAGCCTTACGAACCTCTACCTCCGTAACCGAAGCTGTTAACCGCTCGTTAACCTCCTCCGTAATTACCATGTCTACCTCACTTAAAGCCTCCTCAAAAGACTATGGGACAATGGAAGTAAATAAATCCTCAAAATACGACACAAAAGTATTGCAAACATCTTCTTCCTTTGTAGACCACTTATTATTCCTATCATGCAGCCCAATTATTCGGTTTCGAGCCCGTCGCTGTTTTGTTTGCGCTTGAAAATACTTGGTATTTTTATCCCCCACTCTCATCCATCGATTCTGACTTTTTTGATGCCAATAAATCTCCTCATCCCTATAAGCCTCTCGCAAGCGAGAGGTAAGATCTGTAATAACCCTCAGATCAACAGTATCGTCCTCTTGAGCCACCTCCAGCTGACGTTTAAGATCCTCAATTGTATCTCTCCCAAAGGGGACTTGGGATTTCCGCCACTGAGATAATGCCCTTCTGCAACTCCCAATCTTGGACACAAAACTAGACGAACTCTGGTCAGGTCCACCACCCCAGCCAGCAGAAATCGCCTCTATCAAACCCTCCTTACCAATCCAACGTCTATCAAACATAAAACACTGACGCCCTCTCGGACGCTTAGCACCAATACTAACCACTACCGGTTTGAGATCAGAAGCGATCATATGCAGGTATTCAGTGACCGTGTCCAAAAACTGATCATGCCAATCCTCAGTACCTAGATCCCGATCCAACCTGCACCGAATCGGCTCTTATCTCGCCAGTGTTTCCAAGATAGCCAATCACCAAGAAATGGGAATTCCATAAATCCACAATCCTGGATCATCCCATTAAAAGAGCGAAACGAAGCTGCATGTCTTAGCTTACCCCCCTTTTTTCGTGGTTCACTGTGATGTGAGCGCCGGACGCGGTCGTCTATGGAGTCTCACGGACGGACGGTCGCTACGGACGGCACGTCGTTGCGGACGGTCTAACCGGTCATTGCGGATGGTCGAACGCGGATCTCCGGTTGCGGATGGACGGAAGCTGGACGAGATTTGCCGATGAATAACTCGACTCGGCAATCTCCAGGAAGGATGGTCGGATGGGAGAACGTCTCGGTAAGAAACTCGACCCGATCGGTTCTTAAGGAAATGGTCGAATGGGACACTGCATTCGGATGGACGATGGACACTACAGATAGAAGGGTGGATTTTCGCGACGACACACGAGAGATGGCTCGGCTCGTGATACGGTCGAACTAGGGGATTACGAACCAGGTTCGTGAATCTCCTAGGGATTCTCGAGAGCCAAGTCCCGGACTTGGGCTAAGGAGAGAGGTGAGACAAGAAACAAAGATTCTCTCTTTGGAAGTTAATTCAATCTTCAAGTCTCCGTTTTACAATAGAGAGGAGGGTTTAAATAGTGTGAGGGTTTAGAGAGAACTAGGGATACGCGGACTCGCTATGGTCGGCACACGTTTGCCCTTGACATGTTTCCTTTGATGGAGAACACGTCGCCCTCTAAGTGGTTTAAAAAGGACCACACACGTCACACTACTCTAACGTTACAAAATAAAGTTCTAGACAAAGTTCAAAACGCAATGCTTTAAACGAAAAAGGCCACGTCCTTAGGCTGGACGCGGGAACCATGTCATTGGCTTCAAAATGCGGTGTTGTGCGTCAGAACTCGTCGCCTCGTTAAAACCTTCTCCGGTAAACCACATGAGAAAAACCCAAAGTAAGAAAAAAGAGTACGAGTCATGATTCTAACGTCTTTGGCGCCCTCGTCCTTTGGTAAGGACGAAGGCCATACGGACGATCTCGCCGATGGCCGAATCGATCTCTTGGTCTTCTTGGATGAACGGTTGAACGCAGTGGTTGATCTTGTGTCTTGGAGTCCTGGATGAGCTCTTGGTCCGAGTGGTTGCACCGGGAATGATCCTAGAATTGCCGGCTCCGAGTTGTCCGAAGGGTGACACCCTGTTAACTCAATAAATTCTCCAATAACCAACCAAGGAGTTGATCTTATAGAACTTATCCGTAGTAACCATTCCCAAACCATGTCCCGGTTTTTGGGTACCGGATCCCCATATACAAATGTTATATGAAAAAATTTGCCATTATAAGTTGCTTCAATATCAATCAATCTGTTTGTAGCCAATAAAATTGAGACATTAAAATCATCCTTATTATAAAACAAAGCCAAACCTCCACTATAACCAATAGGTTCTACAGTCTTTAAATTTTTATAACCAAAATGGCCTATAAATTGTTCCATAAAAGTAAAAGATTGTTTTGTTTCCATGAGAAATAAAAAAACTGGCCTATGCTTATTCCATAAATCTCTGAGATTTCCAATGGTGGCCTTATTGCCGAGACCGTGACACCCTTTATCCCCTTCCTGAGACCTTATGGTTACTCCGCTTATCCCAGCATCCTGTCCTTGTGGAGGAAGTCGACGTCGTGGGGACAAAAGCATATTAGCATTCCTCTTTTTAGTAGAAACCCCTCTAAGCAGAAAAACTCCCTTCCCCTTTTTCCCCTTCTCACCTACATCCACCTTGATTGGAGCACCAGTGTCATTCTCATTGACAAATGTATCCTCACTTGCAAGCTTTGCTGCTTCAAACTCCCCTTGCACTTGATCAACATCCACTTCCTCCAACGCTGATGCATCCACCTCCATATCAGCTTTCTCCGCATCTACCACTCCCAACCCAGGATCCACCCTGACTTCCCCACTAGACATAACCTGATTCAGCAATGCCGACCCATAAGTATCCATTTCCGTGATCTCCTCAGTCAAACCTGTATCCTCCAAAGATGATTTGGTCATAAAGACCTGCCCATCTACCATAGAATCCTCTGCCACCTCATCAAGAAGGGCTTGGACAGGATCTGTATCCTGATCCTTGTCTTCCCCCTCCAGCCTCATCGAACTCCCCCCGAGGTTTTCTACAGATCCTCTCTCTCCACCCGTACCATCAGCAGCACCTGACAACTCAGTTTCTCCACCAAATATTTGACCCTCCTCAAGAGGATCATGCTCCTGGGGAGCCTGAACCGTTTATTCCTCTACCACCTTGTCCTCCTGGAAAAGGGCCTTCCGAACTTGCTTATGTTGCCTTTGATCAAAAGATTGCACCTGTACCTCCTCCGAAACCGAAGGTAAAACAGGACCAGTATGCTGACGCGGTGAAACTTGGCATTTATGGTGGGTGATGATGAATGAGATGATATGATGTGATGATGAACAGGTGGAATGCAAGGAGTTTCAATTTCCCTTATGTTGTTGTAGTATAAGAGATGTCAATCCTAAATGAGTGTTATGCAAGCAATTAGGGTATGAATATTTGTCTAAGTCAAGCCAAATATGTAGGATGTTTGTCACTAACAACCTAATGATGAATGTAAAATGCAGAATGTAAAAGCTTATAAAACTAGATGCTAAAAGTAAAGAGAACAGGATGATCTAAACAACAATGCAATGAAACAGAAATAGAAACTATAGTAATGCAAGTAATAAACTAATGCAAGGCAAGTAATGAACAGGAAACTAAATGAATGTAACAGAAAAGCAACTAAAATGAAATAGGAATTGAAACAGGACAAACACAAAGCATAAACAAGAATTCTGGGGATGAGCTCGAGCAAGCACTCGATCGAGTGTGCGATCGAGTACAGGGTCGAGTCAGACAAATGCGAGAAACAGAGCAATGCAAACAAAACAGAGCAAGACAAAAGTAAATCAAACAACGACCAAACAACATGATTTAGACTAAGAAATCAATAGACAAGGAAGGTCTTGAGGAGTGATTCATGGGCTGGACTAATGATTAAGGTCATCTAACTTGGTCAACAAATCTCAATCAACTTGAGCTAATCTCTAGACAATGATCTCCTAGAACATGTTAATCCACTCTCATGGCAAAAACAATCAAGCTCATATATTTCTAGACTTGTTCTCACAAAGCAAAGAACTTATACAAGCAAGCATTAAGCAACAGATCATTTATGTCAAAAATCAAACAAGACATCTAATCTCTTAGCATGCCTAATGATAATCTCTAGATCTAGCCTTATCTTGCAACCTAGACATTGGTGTGATGCTAAGAAGCTTAAAATCAAATCCTACCCTCTCAGTTATAGGATCAGCATAGAGTACATCTAGCCTAGAAGAGATCTATAACAATCAAGCTTGACCTAGCTAAACAAACCTTAACCACAATCCAGCCTAACCCATCCTCAAGATCCTAAGCAACTACTCACAAATGCTAAACATGATGAACAAAGTCATAAACCCAGAAAATAACGAAACTTGCATCATTAGAAAGATAAAGCAGAGATCTACAATTTTGAAGAAGGAATCAAACTCGAATTCTTTATACTTTGAGAGTTATTGAACAAACAAGTATGAAGAAATCTCTTGTTTTCTCCTTTAAAAGTAGAACAAAATCTAAGAAATGTAAAAAGCAAAAAGCATAAATTCCCAAAAGGGTAAAAATTAAGTTTTTAGATTTTCTCCAAGGTGGCTCTCTTGGTGGCTGAAGGGTACAAGGCCCTTTTATAGAAAAAGTAGTGGAAGCCCTATAAATGCTAAAAGACAAAATAGATAGGCGGCTCGATCAACTCGACCTGGTGCTCGGTCGAGTTACCGGTCGAGTTGGCTCTTCTTGTGCTCCTTCCACTTGGTCGAGTCCTTCTCCGCACACGGTCGAGTGTCTGGTCGAGTGGGCGGTCGAGTGGAACTCCGGACC
>NC_025688.1:4463745-4485081 GCF_000633955.1 Camelina sativa | reverse complement strand
AAGACATCTAATCTCTTAGCATGCCTAATGATAATCTCTAGATCTAGCCTTATCTTGCAACCTAGACATTGGTGTGATGCTAAGAAGCTTAAAATTAAATCCTACCCTCTCAGTTATAGGATCAGCATAGAGTACATCTAGCCTAGAAGAGATCTATAACAATCAAGCTTGACCTAGCTAAACAAACCTTAACCACAATCCAGCCTAACCCATCCTCAAGATCCTAAGCAACTACTCACAAATGCTAAACATGATGAACAAAGTCATAAACCCAGAAAATAACGAAACTTGCATCATTAGAAAGATAAAGCAGAGATCTACAATTTTGAAGAAGGAATCAAACTCGAATTCTTTATACTTTGAGAGTTATTGAACAAACAAGTATGAAGAAATCTCTTGTTTTCTCCTTTAAAAGTAGAACAAAATCTAAGAAATGTAAAAAGCAAAAAGCATAAATTCCCAAAAGGGTAAAAATTAAGTTTTTAGATTTTCTCCAAGGTGGCTCTCTTGGTGGCTGAAGGGTACAAGGCCCTTTTATAGAAAAAGTAGTGGAAGCCCTATAAATGCTAAAAGACAAAATAGATAGGCGGCTCGATCAACTCGACCTGGTGCTCGGTCGAGTTACCGGTCGAGTTGGCTCTTCTTGTGCTCCTTCCACTTGGTCGAGTCCTTCTCCGCACACGGTCGAGTGTCTGGTCGAGTGGGCGGTCGAGTGGAACTCCGGACCCTTGATTCTTCACCTGTAACTCCCTTGTTTTCTTCTCTTGATAGCTTCACTCCTCTTCAGCATTGCTTCCATGCTCCTTAGGCTCCAAAATCACCTGTTTATGCAAGAAAATATGCAAGTGCAATGCAACTATACTCTAATGCATGAACAGTCCTAAAAGCTATGCAAATATGGTGAAACAGGATAGCAAAAGATGCAAAAGATTTGAATATATTAAGGGAAAACAGGGTAAAATATATGAACATCACGCGGTTTCCCGCGAGCAACACCATTCCTTCCCCTTTGATCCTGTGAGGTACCAGAACTAGAGGACCCTTTGTAAATAACCTTTTGTCTCGGCATATCTCCCAACCCATGCTCAGACCAAGAATGAGAACCACCATATTGATGACTTCCATGATACGATCCTTTGAAGGAACCACCCAGACCAGTCCCTCTCCTCCCATCAGCCATGACCGCACCCTTATAGCTAAAATTTTGAGCTCTCTCTGGGTGATCCTCCCTACGAACCAAAGAGCCACCTTGAACCCCACCCTGAGACTCTGAGCAGACCGTTTCATCATGACAGAGACTAAAACACTTCTTACACCAACCATAAAGCTTTTCATAAAAAAACTTATCAACCGTGACCTCCCCAGTAGAAAACTCAATATCACTATCAAAGCAGATAGGTTTGAGCCCGACAATTGTAACCTGCACCCTCCCATGGTCAATGTCAACCGCTTCGACCACCCCCAAAACTGATCCTATATCCCCAAAAGTAGACTCTGCCCAGAATTGAATAGGAACATCCGATACACAGACCCAGAACTTCAAGGATGAGGGATAAGCAGGATCGACCAATGGTGTCCACCTCACCAAAGACACCATCCAAGGGTCAAAATGGAAAGGCTCCATCGACAAAACTTCAACAATATCTGCTTCCTCATCAAAATCAAACTGAAATTTGCCAAAGCCTAGATCAGCACCAGCAACTTTCCCCTCCACTTGCCAAATGCGCGGCAACATGAGCAATAAAGATTTCATGTCTTGCATTTGGGGATTGAAACATCTTCCAACCATCGTTTTGGAGTAGCCCGCAATAAGCTCAGAATTATCAAAATAAGAAATCTTGATTCTGCGCCTCGGTCTCGTCTCCCCCTCTTTCTAACCCGCCAAACCCTTCTCCATAAGTCCAGCTTGCGACATCTCTACCCAAGAAAAAACCCTCGAGCACACAGCTTTGTAACAAAAAAGGACCAATAGCAATATGAAAAGGAGATAGTCGAAAAAGAAGTGCCTGAGCACAATGGTTCCCAACATCCTTTTATAGAGAAACCACCTCCAACGAACCCATCGAATCCGGAAACTCATATATGGAAGATACACTTGGAGAATCCTAAAGATTGGAATTGATCCCCCAAGACAGCAAAAGGAATTAATCCTATCAAGAGTGATACGTCACCCACCCCCTGCTCCGCAAACCATAACTCCAATGATCGACCAAATCCGATAATTATCCCTATCAATCTTCTCTCGCAACTCAGGAAAACCATAACAACTCGCATATCTGCCTCAAATCTCAGACAACAAAGTCCAAATCTCTGAAACCCCACAACAATGAAACCAAAGTGAAAAAACACAGATCGAAAAGATCCGACCATAACAGTAGCATCATCAACCAGAGATATAGCCACATCCCACAGATTTCGGGAACCGAAATAGACCAAAATATAAACCACAACCAGCAAGTGAATCACCTTGAAAATCTCCATTCCCACCAAAGGAGGGATACGATCCCAAAATTGTGATTCATCCTTGTAAATCTCCGAGATATCAAAATCCCTGTTAGATCCCAGTAGAACACCATCCTCCAGATTAAACCTCGAATCACCCAGTAAAATCCCGTGAACCATTAACCATATGGAGCCCCCATCACTCCAAATCGAGAAAATCCGGAAGGCACATCCAAAGAAACACCATCGAACCCCAGCAAACCCGGAACAGATCTCCAGTGAATCCCATAAATCCCCAATCACCCCCAAATCAAGACCCAAATCGCCACCAAAAATCTTCGCTAGGTCAAGAAACCCTAAATCGCCGTCGCCTTCAGCATCCTCTTCGTCCTAGTTAAAAAGACTTTTCCCCTCAACACTATATCCTAAATGTGAAATTGAGAACCCAAACTTAAAAAAGAAAAATTAATTCTAAAAATTAATTTTAATATTTTAATTTGTTAAATAGTGCTATTTTTGAAATTTTATGAAATGTGTGCTATAGTTGTCCATAAAACTTGTTTTAGTGCTATTTTAGGATATTTCTCTTTAATCAAAATGTTTTATCTTAACCTAACTGGAAGAGATCCAGAATCATAAGAGGAGTTTTTTTTTCTTTAATTTTTTGTCTTGTATGGAGATACTAGTAGTGCGGAATTTAAAAAACGTAATTTTTTTTTTGAATGAATGTTAAATTATATTCAAGCCAAAAAAAAACCTGTTTTACATTAGATGCGTCCTCCAACTAAATAAGCTGTTTAACTTTGAAAAAACAGAGCAAGTGGGAAAAACAGAGCAGAGAGGACTCTTTATAGGCGAGAGCCCAACCACATACACAAGCCGTCATGGTGCTTGGAGCCATGAGTCTGCAGCGATAGTAACTTGTTCCTGACAGTCCGATCAATGTTTTTGACAAGGTTAGCCATTGGGGTTACAAGCTCGCCATGTCGTCGTTGATTGCGCTCGCGCCAGATAGCGTGGATTGCAGCCTGGAAAGCAAACTGCAGAATGAAGTGAAGCGTGTTAGATAGAGTTGGAGCAGTGATCTGATCAAACAGGGCACTGAAGTTTGTCGGGTAAGCAGGTGGTAAGAGTCTCCCAACCAGCTGCTTCTAGACTTGACTTGAGGTGTTGCAGGCGAAGAACAAATGGTCTCTAGTCTCCAATGGAGCATTACAGAGAGCACAAGAAGGATTCACTCCTGCATTCCATGTCAACATTCTATCCCCCGTGGTTAAACGATTTAACGTTGCTAGCCAAACCATAAAGGAGTATTTAGGAGTGGCAGAGGAAACCATATTCCCTTATACCATTCTTTAATAGGACCTTTCTGCCTTATTTGATGCCATGTATCCTGTGTTGAAAACTTTGCTCTGAATTTACCTGTCTGAGTCCTCCACAGAGCAACATCAAGTGTTGCTACTGGTTCTCTGCCTCAGAGGTTATCCAATTCATTTTCAATTTTGTTGAGAATATCCCACCGATATCGACGTCGTTGATGCGAGGCCACTGCCTCAGCAACAGACGCAGCGGAGGGGATTCCCATGGCCACAAAGCCTCTATCTCCAACAAGCTGATGAAGACACCCAATAGAACACCAGCTATCATACCAAAAAAAAGTTTGCAGACCACTCTCGACCTCCATTTCATGAAAATATCGAGCCTGAGATCTATATTTAAGCAACTTTTTCCACATCCAAGATCCCCTAGTTGTCGTTTCTTTAACTGACCAAAACGATTCATTACGAAGCAACTCATGCTGAACCCAGTTCACCCAAAGAGAACTTGTAGCTGAAACTATCCGCCAGATTTGCTTAAAACAACTTACTTTGTTTGCTTCCACAAGATCGGGGATACCCAATCCTCCTTCTTGCTTTGGTTTACACACATCCTTCCAAGCCACTTTCGCTGTTTTTGTATTTAAATCAGGTCCATCCCAAAGGAAAGCGGAGCAAATTTTTTCAATTTCCTTTATACAATAACTAGGTAAACGGAAAGCTGAAATCCAGAAATTGATAAGGCTTGAGATTACTGAACTCAACAGCTGCAACCTTCCAGCATAAGAGAGAAATATGTTCTTCCAGGAATTAATTTTTGATTTGATCTTCTCCAACAGTGGTAAACAATCTGAAAGTGTCATTCTTTTCGTCAGTAAAGGAAGACCTAAATAGGTGACTGGTAGAGTCTCCAACTCTAAACCAAATTGCTCAGCCATGACCACTCGAGTCGAGTCAGCAACACCCGAGAGAAAGATAGTCGATTTCTCAATACTTATACCAAGACCCGATATCCGCTCAAACAACTTGAGAACCTTAAGAATTCCCTCCATGGATCCAACTTTCCCATCGGAGAATACCATAATGTCGTCAACAAAGCATAAATGCGTGAGCTGCAAGTTGCGACACTTTGGGTGAAAACCAAAACCTCCCTTACTGGCCTCGGCGTTCAACATCATAGATAATACATTCATGCATAGTACAAACAGATAGGGAGAGAGTGAGCATCCCTGCCTTAGACCTCTTGAACTTTGGAAAAAACCAGCAAGCTCTCCATTCACTTGGACAGAAAAAGATGCCGAGGTAACACATAATCGAATCCAAGTGATAAATGTTTCTGGAAGGTTATATGCAGCAAGTATATTCAGTAAAAACGGCAATTGAACTGAGTCAAAAGCCTTTGAGATATCAATTTTGACAGCACAACGCGGTGAGAGTCCCTCTTTATGATAATCCCGAATTAGCTCCGAAGCAAGAAGAAGATTCTCCATTAATAGTCGACTGATTTGGGGCAATGAAATTTGGGAGCAGTCGTTTTAATCTGTTTGCTATGATTTTCGAGATAACCTTATATATGACATTACAACAGGATATCGGACGGTAATCCTTCATGACCATAGCATCTGCCTTCTTCGGGATCAGAGCTAAGATTGTTGTGTTTAGTCCCTTAGGCAGGAAGCCAAATCTGAAAAAAAGACTTGACTGCAATCAAAAAATCCTTCCCAACAATAGACCAAGCTTCTTTAAAGAACTCCACAGTAAAACCATTCGGCCCTGGAGTTTTATCACTTGGCATAGAAAATAAAGCTTTCCTGATCTCCTTATCTGCAACCTCTTTTATCAGCTCTTCACCCTCACGATCTGAGCAACGATTGTGAATAAGCTCCTGCAGATGCTCCACTGATATACCTTCAAAATCAGAAGGTTGATGCCTCAAGAACTCAGAAAAGAAATGAACTGCTTCAGCTTTAACCTCCTCAAACCCCGTTAAACATGATCCAGCTCCATCAGTAACCTCCTTAATAGAGTTTCGTGTTTTTCTTTCCCTCACAGAATTATGAAAAAAATTGTTATTCTGGTCCCCCACCCTCATCCAATGGATCCCAGATTTCTGTTTTAAAAAGCTCTCCTACAAATCTACTAATTTCTCCCATCGATCTAAGGCTCTAGCCTCGTCCTCAATTGCTACAGGTTGCAGATTTGCCAGAGTATTTTCTTGTTTAGCACACAAGTCGGCATAAGCCGCATTTGTACGTCGTGAAAGATCATAAAGTTTTTGCCTACTCAGTGATCGTAAAATAGGCTTTAACTTCTTAAGCTTCTTAGAAAATCTGAATAAAGCAGAGGTTGATTCAAAGATAGATTCCGTTTCTGCCCAAATCTGTTCCACAGCAGGTTTAAATTATGGCATTGAAGCAATGATGTTTGTAAATTTGAAAGGTCCCTTCGGTTTGGAAACCTCAGACTGCAGAAAAAGCCTACCCCTGAGATGATCAGAGCAACCACCTGATTCAAATACGCAGTAAGACTGGGGAAATGCAAGTGGCCAATTATCATTCATTAATACTCTGTCCAGCTTCTTACAGATTAGACCATCCTTTCTTTTGTTACACCATGTGTATAAAGGACCATGTTGTCCGATGTCTGAGAAGCAACAATGCCTTATCAGTGCCTGAAAGTCGCATTTGCCAGGAGGGATCGATAACATGATACTTGAGTGTTCATTCAAATGCAAAATCTCATTAAAATCTCCACAAAGCAACCACGACAAAGAACTAAAACCTGAGGAATCATGGTGAGACTGAATGTCTCGCCATAGATCTTTCCTTTCCTCCATTGAATTTGAGGCATAATTAAAAGAGACAATGAACTCCTGCTCATATGGCTCCACTGATAGCTGACAAGTGATCATTTGACTGCTTTTTGACAGCACCTGTAGTTGCACCCTTTCGTTCCAAACAACCCAGATTCTCCCCAAACGGTTATACTCGTAATTAGATACTATAGACCAATCCGTAAAAGCTGAAGCAACAACCTGATCCACTTTACTTTCCTTCACTCTTGTTTCCAACAAACATCCAAAATGATGAGAATGCTTTTTAATCATATCTTTAACTACCAATTGTTTACTGAATTTATTAAAACCTCGGATATTCCAAAAGAATCCTGACATTAGTGTTTACGGTGGGACTTATTTCCGAGAACCTTTTGCTTTTAATCAATTGGTTTTTGCGTAGTGCCATTGAGATATTTATGCGCCTGCTCCGACGAGCGAGGCAAAGAAGCCCGAAGCATAGAGTCTTCCTGGCTGTTTTTAGTAGAAAGCGCTGGTATCAATGAAGAATTGTGTTTCGCAACAGAAATATCTTGAGCGATCCCAACCCCCTTGTCCTCTTGAAACCCTGTTTCACCTGAAGTCGAAGTCTCTTCAAGGTTTCGGAGTGCCTCAAACCTAGAGGGAGAGACTATCTGATCATGTTCTTTTGCCACTTCTGATAATTTCTTATGCACTTTACGTCCTCCAGAAGGGGAAACTCTTGACCAATCCTCAGCAACAATTTCTCCCTCCTCCATCTGGGAAGAAACACCCCGCTTGGCCTCTCTTTCATCTAATTGTTGCTCAATCACTAGAGCCGTGTCATCTGTTTGGTTCTGCTCAGGCACCACATCAACCGGAGCACCTAACACTGCGTTAATCTGAAATGCCAACATACTTTCTCCCTCCTTACTACGCTGCTCTGTGTTCTGAGTCTCAGGGACAGAACGCATATTGTTGGGAGACTTTGATCATGGGGTTGAGATCCCAGGTTGAACACTAGTACTAGTCCGACCCACAGTCATGAGACAGCCCTCCTCAAAATGTCCCCACTTATGGCAGACAGAACATCTTGGAGGAAGCCATGGATATTCATAGTGAACACAAAATTCTGCACCCTTTATCTGAAAATAATATGTTTTCGGAAGCTCCTTGGATAAATCCACCTCTACAAATACTTTGGCCTCATCAAAATTTGTGACCAACTCTGTCTCCTGATACAATCTTTTTGGTTCTCCAACCGGGCTGGCCAAAAAACCCAATCCTGCCCAAGAAAACAAGGAATGCGGAACATTTTTTATGACAACCCACATCAGCATCGTTCTAATTTCCGGTTGAGCATCCTCCACGATGGGTGTCCACTTAGAGACTATCATCGGTAAATCACAAATGTTCCACATGCCTCTACGAAGCACACGAAGCCGAGCTGTTGTATTCCGGATTCTGAATTTTACCATGGTATCATTAACCCTAAAAACGTCAATTTTTATATTCTTGTCTCCCAAGTTCAAGATCTTATTAACAATAACATGAATTTTTGCCTCATGCGGAGCCGATGAAGGGAACTGCCCCACCAGAAAATCTTCCCAGAGTGGAGTGGATTCCGCCAGGAGCCCCTCCGGAACCGCCGCCGTGGCTTTCCCATCAATAACAGAGGCATCCACATCGAACTTTGATAGACCAGGTCTCGCAACCACATTGGCATACGATTTCTGAGTTGGAACAGCAACATTAACCACCTCCGCCTCCTTCACGGCAGCCGGAGGCCCCTCTCCGACCACTTCCGACATAAGAAAAAAAAAATGGCTAGCCGCTAAAACCCTCACTCAACCGAGAAACCCTAATCGCCCTTTGAATCGCCTTTTACTGCTGACGTAGGAACCACTTGTCATTCGTCAATACATACCTAAAAAAACGTAAATTACTTTATACACCAATCACAATTATTTGTAGTAGTTAACAAAACAATTTATTTTAATATTTAATTCATATTTAATAAAAGAGACCTAAATAATCAACACATCTTTTAATAAATGACTTTTTTTTTAATTTAAAGTAATAAAAACTCATATTGAATATACTTCATTATTTTTCTAAGTTATAAAATAATTTCTTCTAGCATGAAAAACAGATTTATAAAAATAAAATAAAATAAATTTTACCTGATTAATTCAAAATTTTTTTGTTTTTTAAAGTTTATATGTAATAGATGAAAATGTGATTTCATTAAAATTTGAATTTATAATTTAAATTTATAAGAAATTTGCTTATATTTTTATCCCCAGTTTTAAAAATCGGTCTCGACGGCCTATTTCTCGTCGGAAAAGCGCTCGGCGGCACCCAGCCGCCGCGATTTCAGTGTATTCGCCTAAGAAATTGGATCTGGGAAAAACTCACTTTTTTGTTAAAATTCAGCTAAAATCGATTATTTATGATTAGATCTGTAGGTTTTGCGTATAAATATACTGATTTTGAACAAAAATTGAGTAAAAAAATGAAAAAAACAAACTGTTTGTGTATGTCTGCGCGCAGACCAAAGAAGAAGAAGATAAAATACATATTCTACGCTCGGTTAAAGTTGAATGATTAAAAAGCCACTGCTGTGCTTCGAACCTAAGACATAGAATTCAATTTAACTGACTTAAACCACTGCACCACCGAACTTATCTGCTTCTTAATTCATAATATAATATATATATCTATTATAAGTATATATAATCTCTAAATCTAGTCTCCGATTAATCCCCGTGTAATCCCTGATTAATAGATTAATCGCTAGGCCCAGCTCGACCGCCCGACTAGCGCCTAGCTATTTTTAAAACAGGGTTTTTATCTATAATATGTATTTTGCTATTTCATAGATATTTAAAGGTTTGTAAATATACAAAAATATTTATTTATTAGTATAAAAAATTAAAATATATAATTATACTAATTATTAACAAAATGCCGCAAATAGTTTTTCACCAATCAAACATTATTTTGTACCGCTTATTTTGGAATAACAGCACTTGTCCCGCAAACACATTTGTACTGCACGTACCACAGTTGAACCGTACCATAATATCAAATTCTTTGTCCTGCACTACTAAATCCGCGGTTACTATTCATACCCTTAATTTCTCGTTAAGTTAATACAAAAAAAGATAATTTGGTTCATAAAGTATGGGCTGAACCGCTATTGAGTTTATTTGTAAACAATGTTCATACGCATTGGCTTTTTTCAGCTAATCAATTAAAGTTGTTAAAAAAAAACTCGTTTGATGTACATAAAATGTTGTTACTATAATGTACACAAAAGTTTTCTTATTACTAGACTAGTACAAAAATGTTGGAAATTACTAGAATTTACTACATACAACAATGTGTACACCAAAACGTAATTACGAAAGATGCCATTACAAAAGAAAAAAAAAAGCATTTGGAAGTGGAACAAAGTCTGTCGTTGGTGTGATGGTAGACAAATTGTGTAAATAAAAATGGTAGATTAAGTTGGTAGACTATAGGTGTATGGTAGATTAAGATGGTAGATTTACTTGTAGTGTTGGTAAACTTTTTGGAAAAATAGATTAATTAGATAGATTTATGTTCTCGGTAGATTAACTTGGTAGATTAATTGTGTTTGATGAAAGACTTAGTTGTTGGGCAAGTTTTTAGATAGACTTTATACATAGCTAATGAATATATTTTTGGTAGACTTATTTCACGTTACAACAGATATAAATGACATGCTTAGTTGTTAATACATACTAGGTAACCGACCAGCACATAGTGCGGGATAAATTGATTTAAATAAAATATTATGAGTGAAATTATTATTTGAGATTTAAGATTTGTTTGTATCAACAAAATATGTAAGTAAAGTTTTTTTCGTTTATTCAAAATTATGTTTATTTTCTGTAAAATATATTTTACCCGTGAAATATTTGAACTTGAATTTTTTTTTTAAAGTGGTGTAGAAAGTTTTGATGTTTTTTGTGTTTCTAAAAATCAAATTCCCATATTTTACGTTTCACATTATTATCTATATCACTATACCATTAAATAGATAAAGCAATATTTTTTAGACTAACCGATTTAATATAAACTAATCCTAAGTTTAAAAATGCAATGAGAAAAATGATAAGTGGTAAATAAATGAATAAGTTTATTTCTTGTTTATGAAATGTAATTTACTTTAATAAGTAAATAGGTTATGAAAATGGTAATTAGATATATTTTCGGATTTAATAGTTGATTAAATATTTCATTTTAAAAAACTAATTGAAAAAAACATTTGCTCATAATATTTCAATAGAATATTTATGTAAATAATAATGAAAAGTAATGGATTTATTAAAGAAAAAGTACAGAAGTTCTGTGAGCGCGACACCTCAGTTTTTTTTGTGATAGTGCTTCTCTATTAATATATAGGGGATAATTAACAGTCAAATACAATGATATAATCTTACACGAAAAATACTTGGGTTCACCCCTAGGGGTGAACCTTTGTATTCATCCCCTCATCTTTCAACCAATCAGAATGTTCCATTTAATATTTCATTTAAAAAAGAAATCAAAATTAAATTAAAAATTAAAACAAATTAAGGAAACAATTTCTTTATACTTTTATTTAAGGAAAGTTAAATATTCACTTGGTTTAGATTTTACAGTAAATGAGCTAATATATCGGTTTGGGTTTATAAGTGAGAATTAGGGTTTAGATTTTACAATTAAAATGAAATTTTATGTCGGTTTGGGTTTACAAATTACTTTTGTAGTTTCAGCATGGGAAGTTGGCTCATGCTGTTATTTTTGTGCTCTCAGCATGAGCGGTGGTTTGGAACGGAATAGATTATCGAGGGCCCATAGGTGATAGAGTCTAGGATAGTCATTAGTTGTTGATTAGTCTAGGCGTCTTAGAGTCCCATTATTTCCTACTATGTATTTTGTGAAGTCTCCGACTATATATGTATATTGCTTTAATAACTTATTTTCAATATAATAACGTATTATAAGTAATATAATTCGGTTTTTGGGGGAAACATGACAAGTTGTATTTGATACATTGGCCTTGTTCGGGCCAACACAACGCGCCAGGCGACGCGAGGGTTGCAAAGCTGAAGCGGAACCTCTGCCAAGGGCGGAGTCGTGTCCACGAGGACTGGTCGGGAAGCTGCAGCTTCCGTCCCTCGACCAGACCACCCAGGTGTGGTTCCCGAACATGTAGCATTCCCGCGGCTGTCCGACAGTCTTGTCCGGACCTAGGATTGTTCGGGGGCGTTACACGGTGGTATCAGAGCGGGTTTAGAACCCGCAGACACTTGGGCTTTTCAAACTGTTTTATCGAGTAAATGAGTCGCAAACACACATTTTTTCTGATTCCGGTTGTTTACTCCATTTAGTTTGAGAGTAAACCTTAGAACCAATTAGGAACTTACCTACCCTTGTGGCCATTTAGTTGAGTGTAAACCTTAGAACCAATTAGGATCTTACCTACCCTTGTGTGTGTTTAGATGTCTTCAGGTGAATCAGGTTGCGGGGATGGTTCAGGAGGAGGGTGGCCGAGACATGGGGATCATGAGAATCACAATGGTTACTTGTTGACTGAGTCAGAGAGTAGTGACGAACCCATTAACCCAGAGACGTGGAGTGTTGACGGACTACTCGATGAGGATGACGCTAACCCGTCAGTGGAGACCAATCCATTAGAAAAAATTTAGAAGTGTCGGAGGAAATGGAGGTGAACAAAGATGATCAGTCCGTGGTGTTGGAGATTGGCGAACCAAGTGGTATCCAAGTCAGGATGGACGCACAAGGAAAATTTCAAACTCTCCCAGTCGGAGACTATGGAGAAGAAGACAAACATATCGCGGATAAGTTACCACACTTGCTGTTAAACCTTGTAGAGGATCAGTCCGATGATACCAATGCAGAGGACTACATGAGAGAACACCCAGAGGCGATCAAGAGAATTCTTAACTTCCTGTCCGAGATACATCCAACAAACAAAGCTGATTGTGGTGGAGAGGTACCAGAGACCGAGGATAAAATCACGCGAACGATGGGAACCCTAAGCCCTATGAACCAGCGTCGTCAGAAGAAGAAGAAAATGTGGAGGTGATCGTAGTGTCGTCGGATGATGAAGACGGCATACCGACCCTAGTGATTGAACTGAGAAACAGCAGCCGAGACAATGAGCTGCAAGACCCAGTACAAGAGGCCGAAGCGAGCATGGAGCCAAGGGAGAATACTTATTCAAGGAGCAGTCAAGACCAGGTTGTGTCGGAGCGAAACAATTAAGAATAAGTTGTGCTGGAACCAAACAGTCCAATCCGAGCTGTACTATTGCGGATGGTGTTGCCGCTGTCAGAGAAAAATCAAGAAGAAGAGTTGCCGAGACATGGAAGGTGGGATCCGAGGATGCTGGAGGCAAACCTAAGGAACGAGATAGCACTAAACCGCTTGAGGGAAATGGAGGAGGTACCACGGGACCCAATATTGGAGAGGATGGATAGGCTAGACAAGTTAAGGAAGTGATTTCTATCTTGTACTCTTTCTACTCTACTCTACCGTTTATTATAATGAACTTTTCATTCTTATTTGTTGCTTTGTTTCTTGTTATTATGTCCGAGTAGTGTAGTAAAGTTTCTAGAGATGGGATAGATGATTTTGTGTTCTTGATCGGTTAGGATGCCTTAGTTTGATTGTAAACGTTTGATAGATTTCCTTCTAGGTTGGTGTTCTTAATGCTGTCAACAGACCGAGAGGTTGAGATTAGATCTAGGGTAATCTAGGGTGTTTTACCACCGAGAGGTGTAGATGAGATGCTTGAATCAACCAATGCTAGAGGTTCACTTGCTCTAAGTAAGAGATTAGATGATTTAGGGTTTGCTGACAATAATGAATCGATCTTAATGCCTGCTTGGTCATGTTTCTCCAACGAGAGTTAGGTAGGGAAGTGATCAAGGTTGATTGTTGCTAGTGCGAGAGTGTGGTGACAAAGTTTTAGAGATTCATTGTCTAAGAAATATTTGCTTGAGGCATGTAAGACATCTGTACTGGTCAAGAATACTTAGGATTCAATTACCCCATCCTTAGAAGCTTTCGTATTTTAATTGTTTGCATTTTCTTTCATTACTCGACCACTTACCCGATCAGGTACACGATAACATGTATCGAGTAATACCTCGAGCTGTTCATATCCCATTTGCTTACTCGATCACCCCACATGATCCTGTACTTGATTGCTTGCATCGAGTGCATAGGTCGTGTGGTTTCTTTGTTTATATTCTTGTCTGTCATTTAATTTAGGACTGTTAAATCAAAACCCTATCTGTTTTGTTGGACTTGTAAGGTTCTGATCATATCCTTCCTGCTAGCAATAGACAACCATTTGGATTGATAACCCTTTGTACAACAACTGCATAGGGAATTGATACCCTGGGTGAAAACCTGTCTATCAATTTGGCATCGTTGCCATTTGGTTGATTTCATTTTGCTACGTTTAGGATTTCAGCACTTGCTAGATCAAGTTCTTTTTGTTTAAATTGGTTTGGAATCTGACTTGTTTGCTTTCGCTCTTGTTTGTTTTGAATCTCAGGTACAACCCGAGCACCCACCCGACCCGTCACTCGATCACCTGGATCGAGTAGACCCTCGTGTACACACTCGGACACCTACTTGCGCATGCAAACACGATCCAGAGGTAGCCATNTTGCATCGAGTGCATAGGTCGTGTGGTTTCTTTGTTTATATTCTTGTCTGTCATTTAATTTAGGACTGTTAAATCAAAACCCTATCTGTTTTGTTGGACTTGTAAGGTTCTGATCATATCCTTCCTGCTAGCAATAGACAACCATTTGGATTGATAACCCTTTGTACAACAACTGCATAGGGAATTGATACCCTGGGTGAAAACCTGTCTATCAATTTGGCATCGTTGCCATTTGGTTGATTTCATTTTGCTACGTTTAGGATTTCAGCACTTGCTAGATCAAGTTCTTTTTGTTTAAATTGGTTTGGAATCTGACTTGTTTGCTTTCGCTCTTGTTTGTTTTGAATCTCAGGTACAACCCGAGCACCCACCCGACCCGTCACTCGATCACCTGGATCGAGTAGACCCTCGTGTACACACTCGGACACCTACTTGCGCATGCAAACACGATCCAGAGGTAGCCATAACCTGAGTCCTTTCATCGACAACATCGACAGACCAAGGCTACTCAGACAACAACAAGTTCAACCGGAACCAACAATCATTAAGGAGATGATGAATAATCAGAACGATCCACCAGCTCCTCAAGCAAGGAACAATATAGGAGCAGGAGATGCTCCATCTACTCACACTCAAAGGACTGGCATTGTGCCACCTGCTGTGCAGAACAACAATTTTGAGATCACGAGTAGTCTCACCCAGATGATACAGAGTAATAAGTTTCATGGTTTCCCAATAGAGGACCCATTGGATCATCTGGATGAATTCGATAGGCTCTATAGCCTCACTAAGATCAATGGAGTTAGTGAAGATGGATTCAAACTCAGGCTTTTCCCATTCTCTTTGGAGACAAGCACACATCTGGGAGAAATCGCTCCCTAAGGAGTCCATCACCACTTGGGAAGCGTGCAAGAAGGCATTCCTGGCCAAATTTTTCTCCAACTCCAGAACCGCAAGGCTGAGAAATGACATTTCCAGCTTTGTTCAGAAGAACAATGAAACGTTCAGCGAAGCTTTAGAACGTTTCAAGGGATACACTACCCGATGTCCACATCACGGCTTCAACAATGCTTCATTGATGAGCACACTTTACAGAGGAGTGGTCCCCAAGATACGGATATTGCTGGACACCGCAAGCCATGGTAACTTCCTCAACAAGGATGTTGATGAAGGTTGGGACCTAGTGGAGAACTTGGCTCAATCTGATGGCAATTAAAGTGAGGAATACGACCACTCTGTGCGATCTACAGGAGAGGAAGATGCCAAGTACAAGAGGGACATGAAAGCCCTCAATGACAAGCTCGATAAGCTCCTCAACCAGCAGAAGCATGTTCATGCACTATCAGAGGAAGAGAATTTTCTACAACAAGATGGGGAGACTATACAGATAGAGGATGTTAACTTCATCAACAACCAAGGAGGTTCCAACAGAGGGTACAACAACTACAAGCCGAATCTGATTGTGCCTTACCAAAACCCGATACACAGCCCGATACCACCATCTAGTTCGTCATCGCTGGCTTTGCTATCCCTAATGCACACAGTCCTATCCACTCATAAGACATACATGATTCACATTAATACAAGATTCGACAATCTCGCTTGTCGTCTGTCAGCCAATTTCCAAGAACTGCACAACAGGTTTGATGCCTTGGGATCTCGAATTCAGGTGATTACGGATAACTCGGCTTCCACCTCAAAAAGTCACTCGGAGTATGCAAACGCGATCGCCTTATGGAGTGGCCGACAATTACCCCCGCAAACAGTACCACTGGACATCACTACGGACAGCAATGATCTATATGGGGAGGATCTCGGTGAACCACCAAGCCACTCCCCAGGACAACCCGACCCCTCACCCGACCATACTACTTGGATAGGTGATCGGGTTGACCCTCCAGTAACTACGCCTCCTGTAGACAAACCGGGAAGAGAGAAGCAGAAAGAAAGGAGATTCATTCCCCCACCTTACAAGCCACCTCTGCCATTCCCTGGGCGATTTCGCAAAGAACTCCTGGAGAAGTACAAGGCATTGTTCGAGAAACAGATGCAGGAACTCGAACTTCGCATGGCCCTAATGTACGCCTTCACTTTGATTCCCCCTTACCAGAAATTCCTGAAGGATGCAGTCATGGAGAGAATCAAGCAAGTACAAGGGATGGTTATACTCAATCATGAGTGCAGTGCAATAATTCAGAGGACTGCCGCGCCTAAGAAACTGAGCACCCCGGGATCGTTTACTTTGCCTTGCTCGATCGGACCATTGAAGTTCGGAAGATGTCTTTGCGATTTGGGGACATCAGTCAGCTTGATGCCACTTACTGTAGCTAAACGTCTTGGATTCGAGAAATTCAAGCCTACCGACATCCAACTAGTTCTGGCTGATCAAACTACGAGGTTGCCAAGCGGAGTTTTGGAAGACTTGCTGGTCAAAGTAGGGTCAGTAGACGTACCAACTGACTTCGTGATTTTGGAAATGGATGTGGTGCCAAGGGATCCGGTTATCTTAGGACGACCATTCTTAGCCACCGCAGGGGCAATGATTGATGTGAGGAACAGGAAGATCGATCTGAAACTCGGGGAAGACCTCACTATGCAGTTTGATATTTGGGAAACAATGAAAAAACCTACAATAGCTGGTCAAACCTTCTGGATAGAAGAGTTAGAAAAACTGCGTGAGGAGGCATTTGAGGAGATTGCGATAGGGGATTGCTTACAAACAGCACTGACAAATGATGGTAAGTAGGGATTCGTGCATCAAGAAACGGAGCTCTACAAGGAGTTGCTTGATACTTATCTAGATGTCATCAAACCAGAGCTAAGTGAGGACATGAAGGAAGCTGAAAGAGAGGGAGTGATGCTCGACAATAGAAATTGGGACAAGTCAGTGGTCAACTCCTACGTCATGTCCTGCAGTTGCTCGACACCAACCAACCCGGACACTGACCCGATCACACCATCGAGTAGAGTGATTGAGCACAACCTCGAGCAGCAACTCCAAGCCATCGATGATTGGTCCGAATCTAAGGCGCCTAAAGTGGAACTAAATCCTCTTCCAGCTGGGCTAAGGTACGCTTTCTTAGGACCTAATTCAACTTATCCAGTGATCGTCAATTCTAGCCTGCCTGAAAAGGAATTGTAATTGCTTTGCACTCAATTAAGAAACTATAGGAGAGCAATAGGCTATACTTTAGATGATATCAAGGGCATATCCCCTGATCTGTGCACCCATCGGATAAACCTTGAAGTTGAATCGTACTCTAGTGTAGAACCTCAACATCGCCTAAATCCGAACCTGAAAGAAGTGGTGAAAAGGGAAATTCTGAAGCTGCTCGATGCTGGAGTTATCTACCCTATTGCTGATAGTACTTGGGTGTCCCCGGTGCACTGTGTTCCGAAGTAAGGAGGAATCAGCGTTGTCAAAAACGAGAAAGATGAGCTAATTCCCACAAGGACAATAACTGGTCATCGAATGTGTATTGACTATAGGAAGCTTAACGCAGCCTCGAGGAAGGATCATTTCCCCCTGCCTTCCATAGACCAAATGCTGGAACGACTGGCTAACCACCCTTACTACTGTTTCCTCGATTGGTATAGTGGGTTTTTCCAAATCCCAATACACCCTGCTGACCACGAGAAGACAACGTTCACCTGCCCTAATGGAACCTTTGCCTATAAGAGGATGCCCTTCGGATTGTGCAACGCTCCCGCAACTTTTCAAAGATGCATGACATCTATCTTCTCGGATTTAATAGAAGAAATGGTAGAGGTTTTCATGGACGACTTTTCGGTATATGGAGCTTCTTTCTCATCCTGTCTGTCAAACCTCTGCAAGGTGCTGAAAAGGTGTGAATAAACCAATCTAGTGTTAAACTGTGAAAAGTGCCACTTTATGGTCCATGAGGGAATAGTTTTGGGGCACAAGATCTGAGAAAAGGGGATCGAGGTCGACAAGGCCAAGATCGAAGTAATGGTTTAGCTGCAACCTCCTAAATCAGTGAGAGATGTCAGAAGCTTTTTAGGGCACGCAGGGTTCTACAGGTGATTCATTAAAGACTTCTCTAAGATTGCACAACCGTTAACGCGGTACTTTGCAAGGAAACAGAGTTCATTGTCGACAAATACTGTTTGGACGCCTTCAACAAGATAAAGGAGGCTTTGGTGAGCGCACCAATAGTTCAAGCTCCAAACTGGGACCATCCCTTTGAGATTATGTGTGACGCGTCAGACTACGCTGTGGGAGCAGTACTAGGTCAGAGAATAGGTAAAAAGCTCCATGTGATCTACTACGCCAGCAGAACCATGGACGATGCCCAGACGAGGTATGCGACAACTGAAAAGGAACTCCTTGCTGTGGTTTTCGCGTTTGAAAAGTTCAAAAGCTACTTAGTCGGTTCTAAGGTGATTGTCCACACGAATATGCCACCCTACGGTACATTTACTCAAAAAAGGACACCAAACCTAGGCTCCTCAGATGGATCCTTCTTCTGCAAGAATTCGACATAGAGATCCTGGATAAAAAAGGAATTGAAAACGGGGTAGCAGACAATCCGTCCAGAATGAGAATCGAATATCCACTCCCAATAGACGACTCAATGCCCGAAGAAAGACTAATGCACATCGCCTTCTTGGAATAAATGAGCCACACGATCGGACACACGATAGCTTACTCGATCCCCGAGTCGACCGGGTCGATCGATTTCATGGCCATCGAGTCGGCTAAGCTCCCATGGTACTCAGACTTCGTGACCTACTTGGTATGCGGGGAAATTCCTAAGGACTATGACGCTCAAAGAAAGAAGAAATTTTTTAGGGATGTCAACAACTACTACTGGGACAAACCTTATCTTTACAAGAAAGGGACGGATGGCCTGTTCAGACAATGTATAGCAGAAGAGGAAGTCCAAGGAGTACTAGAGCACTGTCATGGGTCTGCCTATGGAGGACATTTTGCCACCTTCAAAACAGTCCAAAGGATACTCCAAGCTGGTCTCTGGTGGCCAACAATGTTCAAGGATGCACAACTCTTCATAGCAAAATGTGATTTGTGCCATAAAATGGGTAACATAGGTCGACGAAATGAAATGCCTCAGCAGCCAATCTTAGAAGTCGAAATTTTTGATGTTTGGGGAATCATGTACATCCTAGTGGCAGTCGATTATGTCTCGAAATGGGTAGAAGCAATCGCCAGCCCGACGAATGATCATAAAGTCATAATGAAGATGTTCAAAAGCATCATTTACCCGAGATTTGGAATCCCAAGAGTAGTGATCAGTGATGGAGGAACACACTTCATTAACAGGGTTTTCGATGGCTTGTTGAAAAAGCACGGAGTTAAGCATAAAGTCGCGACAGCTTGTCACCCACAAACCAGCGGACAAGTGGAAGTGAGCAACAAACAGATCAAAGCGATAATAGCTCGAATCATGGGAATCACAAAAAAGGATTAGACATTCAAACTAGATGATGCGCTATTGGCTTATAGGACCGTCTATAAAACGCCGATTGGGTGGACACCTTTCCAGCTTCTTTACGGAAAAAACTGTCACCTTCCGGTCGAGGTTGAATACAAAGCAATGTGGGCGACCAAGCTGCTGAATTTGAATATAAAGACTGCCCAAGAAAAGAGACTAATGGATCTCGAGGAACTCGATGAGATACGGCTGGAGGCTTATGATAATTCGAGAATGTACAAGGAAAGAACGAAGGCTTTTCATGACAAGAAGATCCGACACAAGGATTTAAAAGCTGGAGACAAAGTCCTTTTGTTCAACTCAAAGCTTCGGATATTCCCTTGGAAGCTCAATTCAAGATGGTCAGGACCCTTTGAAATTAAGGAAGTTCTGCCCTATGGAGCGGTCACTCTGCTAGGTAAAGATAAGAATGAATTTACTGTGAATGGGCAGAGAGTGAAGAAATACATGGCAAATGAGAGCACAGAGGTGGAATCATCTCTGCGTCTCGACGAACCCGCGCCAATCTGAGATGAATTGAAAGTCAAGCTTAGAGACTATAAACAAACTCACTTGGGAGGAAATCCCAAAGGCAGGTCTGTAAATATGATTTACATGTTTTTAGTATTTTCTCTCTTCAGTCCTTTCGCCCTACCCGATGAGCTACGCGATCCCACCCTCGATCAACACCTCGGATGCTGGTCCGAGTAAGTCGTCCGTGCGTATTTCTGAGCTCTCTGACGAGCAAACACCAGCACCTGCTGAAGTCGGAGACGACCCTGGCTATACGTTGGCGAGTATGGAGGCTGCTGCAACCTCCTTCTTCACCAACACATAAGGTACCACTTTCATCCGATCCTTGTATATAACATTGCATTTAGTTTCCTTTTACTTTGTGTGATTCTTGGATTCTTTTTATAACTTTTATTTACACAGAGACTGTGTAATTTAAGTTTGGGGGAGGGTCCTAGAATATTTTTAACTTTGTGTTTTATTTTCTTATTTTTCTTATTTCAAATTTTTGCATGCTAGTTTCATTCATTTGAGTCTGCATCTATGTGCATTGAAAAACCTAAAAAAAAAAATTTTTGAAAAATTAAAAAAAAAAAAAGAAAAAGAGTGTTCATATAGGATTGAGTCTAGTTTGTTTCATATATGATTGTTGCATATGCATCTTAGGGGACAATGATTAAAACTACCTTGTTAAAAATCAAACCTTAGGATTGAAGCTATAGCCCTTAGTCACAGTTCTATTTTTTACCAATCTTTTCGTTTAACCCGACTTGCTTGTCCTACCCATGAACCCAAACCTTTCTTTCAAACCTTGTTGTGAATTGTTGAGTGAGGCCTCTTTCATTGTGCTATAGGTTGTGAAACCTTGAGAGTATTGAGAACGACAAAGAACTGCCTCTTGATTTAGCTAAGTTAGATTTTGAACTAGCTAATAGATTCGGTTTTGAAAGATAGGTGGTTAGTATGTTTATTTGGGGTTGGGTTGAGGAATACAAAAAAAAGAAGTCCCTAAGGTTAAAATCAATTAGCTCTAAGTCTCTAAGTAAAAAAAAAAGAGAAAAAATCTTGCTAGAATCTCCTAGAAAGAAAGAAAAAAAAAAA
>NC_025688.1:4448457-4463305 GCF_000633955.1 Camelina sativa | reverse complement strand
AAAATTTAAACCTTAGGGAGTAAAAAAAAGAGTTAAAATCAAGGATGTGGGTAGTGTAATTCTAGGAGGTTTGATATTATAAAAAAAAAAAAGTGAATGAGAAAAGGGTAGATCATCAAGAGTTAAGCTTTGTATGCCCAAATTGTTCTCAATCTTAGATAGTTTTCACGACTGTCTAGCATTCCTTCTTTTGAGAGAAAACCACCCAAAGAATTTGTTTGAAACCACCTTACTAAAAGAGCCCTACCCTTGAAACCGATTGAGCTTGATTCACCTTCCATTTGCAAGAATTCGCCAAACACTTAATTGAATGTGAAAGAGATGTTCTCTATCTTTAGTTGGAGGTTTAACCAGATCGATGCATGGTAAATAGCATAGAAAAATATTTGTAAGTATGTTGATTGATCTTAGCACCATTAAACTATCTTTGAGGACTATAGCTTGAATCCTTCGCTTAGCATATAAAGGGTATGAGTCCCCACTTTCAAACCGCACCCTCTTACTTCCTTGCTAGAGGACTAGCAAGATTTAAGTTTGGGGGTCTGATAACTCTCTAATTTCATGTTTTTAGCATCTTTTTTTCCATATTTTGCATTGTTCATACCCTTAACTTAGCATTTTTAAGTCATTAACTGTAGGAATTCACTTTTAGACCATTTAGGGTGTTGTATTTTTGCATTTGCATGTTTTGGATGAAAACAGGTGCTAAAGAGCCTAAAATGGGGAAAAACAAGGACAAACCCGAGCATGTAGCCGAAGGAGCCATCGAGCTGGAAAAACAAGTCCGAACCCAACACGATCGAGGAAAATCCAAGAACCGGAAGAACAACTCGAAGATCTACCCGAGGAGTAACCCGACTTCACCCTCGTGTACCCTATCGAGAAGACCATCGGGCAGGTCTGGGAAGCTAGGTCAAAAGGATTTCCATATATAAACCCCCTTCTCTCCTAGCTCGCAAACGAGCACGCCACAGACCCTCAAACCAGAGAGCGAGAGCTTCTGTGAGAGAACTGAGCGACTCAAACAATTTTCCTTTCGTTTTTACATTTTTTTTCATAGTTTTTATCGTTTTTCTTAGATTTCTATCTTGCACTCTTTCTACTCTACTCTACCGTTTATTATAATGCAATTTTCATTCTAATTTGTTGCTTTGTTTCTTGTTATTATCTCCGAGTAGAGTAGTAAAGCTTCTAGGGATGGGATAGATGATTTTGTGTTCTTGATCGGTTAGGATGCATTAGTTTGACTGTAAACGTTTGATAGATTTCCTTCTAGGTTGGTGTTCTTAATGCTTTCAACAGACCAAGAGGTTGAGATTAGATCTAGGGTGTTTTACCACCAAGAGGTGTAGATGAGATGCTTGAATCAACCAATGCTAGAGGTTCACTCGCTCTAAGTAAGAGATTAGATGATTTAGGGTTTACTGACAATAATGAATCGATCTTAATGCCTGCTTGGTCATGTTTCTCCAACGAGAGTTGGGTAGGGAAGTGATCAAGGTTGATTGTTGCTAGTGCGAGAGTGTGGTGACAAAGTTTTAGAGATTCATTGTCTAGGAAATATTTCCTTGAGGCATGTAAGGCATCTGTACTGGTCAAGAATACTTAGGATTCAATTACCCCATCCTTAGAAGCTTTCGTATTTTAATTGTTTGCATTTTCTTTCATTACTTGACCACTTACCCGATCAGGTACACGATAACCTGTATCGAGTATTACCTCGAGCTGTTCATATCCCATTTGCTTACTCGATCACCCCACATGATCATGTACTCGATTGCTTGCATCGAGTGCATAGGTCGTGTGGTTTCTTTGTTTATATTCTTGTCTTTCATTTAATTTAGGAATGTTAAATCAAAACCCTATCTGTTTCGCTTGACTTGTAATGTTCTGATCATATCCTTCCTGCTAGCAATAGACAACCATTTGGATTGATAACCCTTTGTACTATAGTTGCATAGGGAATTGATACCCTGGGTGAAAACCTGTCTATCAGGAAGCTGAACAAAGAGTCCACAAGATTCAAAGATGGAGAGAGTAGCACCAAGAGATCAAGGATGTTGGAGCAAGAAGCGCAGTCAAGAGCACCGCTGGAAGAACAAGCCGCGATACCGCAGCCAAGAGGATGGCTAAGGATCAGAGCTACTGCACGGAAGAGGGTAGTTTACCCAAGTCAAGTTCGCCTAAGGAACACCATGCTGTGCGATTTGTGTGGAGCGGTGGGAGATTTAACAATACATTGCTGGAGGAGAAGGCCGCAACGTCCACTAACCCCAGAGCATGTTATTTGTACCGAGTGTGAGATGTCTGGACACTTTACTCACAGCTGTCCGGACTGAGTGGTGCGAGGGAAGGAGAACCCGCTGGGTCAAGTTATGCATACAGGAGAGAACTCGTTAGACCAAGCTGTCAGAGTCGAAGAGAACCCCATTGCAAATATTAAGAAGGCTGAACAAGACGAAAAAATAACATGTATTACTTTGGCTCCTGCTTGTCATGTTATTTCCCATCTGTTTTTTGCGGATCACAGTCTTTTCTTATGCAAAGCAATGGACCAAGCTGGAACGTCGTCGTCTGCTGCCCCTGCCTCAACCAATTCTCCCGCTGAACCGCAACCTGAGGAGCCGACTAGGATGTGTGTGTGCCCGTGTGAGGAGTGTAGGAACCGCCAAAACCAATAGGATAGTTTGGGAAAGGGAAGTTTTTCTTTTAGGGTTAAGTGTAAGGGTAGAATAGGTTTTTCTTTTGAACCGCTAGGCGTAACCTTAGTTGTGTATTTTGCCTAGGAAGATCCGAATCATGTAAAGTAGATGGCTAGGTGGAGGAAAAACTCATATATTTTTCCCTTTTGGGTGTAAAATACTTGTGTTAATCCCTAGCCGCAGTTATCTACTTATTGCGTGTTGCTTGCTAATCTTTGCTTGTTTAATTGCTTGCTTTGATTGCTTTAGCATCTTGTAGGTTTTCATAGTTAATTTTTAGAATTAGCTTGCAATGGATTAGCATGATTGATTGAGGATTCACGTAAGATGCCACAGACAGAACGCGATCAGACAAATTGAAGAAGTTTGAGAAAATCGACCAAGGAGAGGCGAGTCGGGCTGATTAAAGAAAGAGCAAGAGAAAGCAGTGAAAAAATGGATTATGGAAAATCCTTAGAGAAACCAAACAAAGAGAACAAAACCAAACCAGAAAGCGCAGTGGAAATCAATCGAAAATGGCAAAGCAAAATAAGAAGAAAACGACTAAGCATGGACAAAGAGGGTGCAAGAAAATAATGGATGGCAAAGGAGATGAAGCAAATTAAGCAAAGTGGCAAAACCAGTGAGGTTCCATCGAACCAAACTAGTAAATGGACGAAGGAGTTAGACAAAGTCTGGAGGATGAGCAAGGAGTTCGGAGATGGAGACAAACTATGAAGAAGAAGAAGTCGATGGTAGAAGCCAAGAAGTCTAAGTAAACCAAGTTGTACGACGAAGAAAAGAAGTCAAGAAAAATCTGAAGAAAGACAAGTGTCAAGATAAGGATTTTGATGGAGAAGACAAGTCGTGGTACATCAAAGAAGCATCATCACCATATCAAGAGGATTAGAAGAATTTAGAATTCGAGGACGAATTCTTATAAGGGGGGGGGAGAATGTAATGACCCTCACTAAGGGTAAAAATTCAAATAAAATTTTTGGAGAAAAAGACCCGGAAAAGACTTGGGAAGAAGGAGAAGAGAAAAACATGAAGGACGACCGAGGGAAGTCCGAAGAAAAATCAACAACTCGGAGACGGCATGGACAGACCAGACGTACACGGTCGGAGGCGGTATGGACAGGACAGACATATACGGACGGAGACAGCACAGACAGGCGGACGTACATGGACGGAGATGGCACGGATAGACGGACGTACATGGATGGAGACAGCACGGACAGACGGACACATGCGGAACGGAGACTGTACGGACCGAGTAAAGACGAAAAGGACGGACGCATGCGGAATGGAGACGATACAGACCGAGTAGACGAATGCATGCAGAGTGAAGACGGTAAAAACCGAGCGCATACGGGAAAGACCACATGGACGCAGAGAAGTTGCGGTACTGACAGAGAAGTTGCGGTATTGACGGAGAAGTTACGGATGAGACAGAGAAGCTGCGGAATTATCGTACGATTGACGAACGTAACGCCAAAGCCGACAGCGATCCAAAATTTGCAGAGTGATTGTCTACCAACGCAAAAGAGAATTTTTCCTGAACAACTAATGGGAATTCATGCAAGAAAATAGGAGAAACAATCATTGCTATCTTTTTAGAAGTGAACAATGAGGATTCATGCAAATAAAGTGGGAAGACATCATCATTTTCTCACCTTAAGGAGCAACCAATGGAGCTTCATGAGCAAGAAAGTGGGAGAGACAAAGAAGATTTCTCTTCAAAGAATCAGCCAATGAGAACGCCATGCAGAGAAGAGAATTGGGGCTTAAGGAATGAGTTTAGCCATTTGTCTCAAGGATTACCAAATGTTGCACATGCGAAGAATGGAACGCCATTTGTCCATCGAGCTAAGGGACACAAGGAGGCGAGCTTGCCTATAAATAGGAGCTCAACTCTCTTGTTTTCTTCGTTCATCACTCAAGAGAGAAAACCACAAAAAAAAAATCTACGTTTGCTCTCTTAAGAAGAAGATAGATCGGAGGAGAGACTGCTGCTCGGACGCAGTCGGGACGCTGTTCGTACGCAAGGAGACGCTGTTGGATGCAACAGGGGGACGCTGTCTGATCCGTGTTGCCGTGAAGTCTAATTATATCAATCCTCTGCTGAATCACTGTGAGTCTGTGGTAGAATTGTTTAGGATTAGGATTCATGCTAGGATTAGGATAGTTGCATGCTTAGATTGGTAGGGTTCATGCTAGGTTTATGATAATCACATTGAATTTAGGCTAGAAAATCACCATGCATGTTAAGAATTGAACCTGATGCATATTAAGCAATTCGGCTTGCTTAAAATTTGGACCATAGACTTGCATGCATAATTAATTTGGTAGATTTTTAGTTGCAATTTTAACTTGCTTAAGAATCGTTTAGGGTAGTTGCATGCATATAGAACAATCTAGGTTGCTTCAATTTTTATTCTTGTTTCTTGTTGATTGTTGCTTGTTTTCTTGCTTGATTTTCTTGCTTGCTTGCTTGAATTGTTTAGTACTAGCTTCTTAGAGTTTTTACTAACCCTTAAAATTAGTAGTACTTATTTTAGCTAGTCTCTTGAATTATATTAGTTATCTTTCTCGAGTCATAGCTAGGATAGAGTAGTCGATCTTTTGTTCCAAGTGTAGAGAGGTTTTCTCGTGAGAGTTCTCATATGGCGGAGTCGCGTCCAGGAGGACTGGTCAGGAAGCTGCAGCTTCCGTCCCTCGACCGGACTACCTGGGTGCGGGTCCCGAACATGTAACGTTCCCACGGCTGTCCAACGGTCTTGTCTGGGCCTAGGACGGTTCGGAGGCGTTACAAACACACACCCCAAACAACCTCTGGATGCATCTGTATAAACCACATAGGGTTCTCCCTGCTCTGGTAATGCCAATACTGGCGTAGTAGTCAACATATCCTTTAGGCTTGCAAAGCCCTTCTCGCACTCCTGTGACCAAACAAAAGGAACACCCTTCCCTCTTAGCTTAGTCATCGGACGTGTCTTGCTTGCAAAGCCCTGCACAAATCTCCTGTAATAACCTGCAAACCCAAAGAAACTCCTGATCTCCGTGGCATGCTACGGTCTAGGCCAATCTCTGATAGCCTGAATCTTCTCCGGATCTATAGAAACTCCCTCTGCAGAAATGATGTGTGTAGAATTTTACTCCAATTCTTTTACCTGAAAAGACTACACAACCACTGAGAGTGCACAATTAATCAATGTAGTATTTTAGGATCGATCTCACAGAGAGTAATAGCTAACATAAATTGAATTATAATAGAAAGAACTATGGCTAAGACTAAAAAAGAGATTGGGGTTTTGGTTTTCCTAATAACTATTACGAATAAATAAAAACAGTTTAAAACTATAAGACTAAGGCGTTGGGCGTTTTGGGAGTCATCTCAGAGTTTTCATGGTTCTAAGCAATATTAAGTGTAAGATCTAACTAGTAAATACTAATTTTCGGTCTAGGTTCTCAACTACGAAACACTAATGAACTAACAAGCTTTTTTCAGAGAATGAAAGTCTAAAGTCTTCATACTTCGTTACTCAACTTTCGCAGGTAACGACGCATGTCAACCAGCTAGTTAAACAAGTTTGATACATTCACCAAACTCCGCAACTCAACTTACGCAGGTTACGACGCGAGGTTTTGGTATAACACTAGTTCAGAGAAGTATGATAACGCGGTTAACGCTCCCGTTCTCTAGATCAGCACTTGGTGATCAATCCAAGCACATGCATTAAGATAAAGATGTCCCAAAAGAACACATAAAACTGAAAATAAGATCTAACAACCTAATTGAAGCGAACCATTAATTCCCTTTGAATCACCCCATAGAACCTAACAAATAAAACTACTCGCTCATGATGCAAAGAAACGACATTGATATTATAAAGTATAGCATCAAAAACGAATCAATAAACAAAAAGGGATTCAAAGGAAACTTCTCTATTTATCACAAAAGTAACTTGATCCCAAAAGCAATGTAAGTATGAAAGAACTAGAAAGAGTAGAAAGAGAGATTGGTGGATCTTCCAGCTTCAATGGATTTGGCGAGGAGGAGAGAGCTTCTCTGGTCTTCTAGGGTTGTACGGCAGCGGCGGTATAGGAGGCACTTGAAGTCTAGATGAAGGCACAGTTGAAAACCCTAGGTCTTAAGAGTATTTATATGGTTTTGTCTAGGGTTAGGATTTGTAAGGGTAGAAACGTCTTTTCTTCTTGAGTGCAGGACAAGGGCGGTGAAAGAGGCTTTTGGACCGTGGAGGAGACTTGGACTGGGCCTCTGTGATGGTCGCTGGTCAGGCCTTGAACAAAATCCCATCGGCTGGTTGCTTCTCTTTACGTCGGTTTATAATACGTCTCGGTAAATCTGGCATATCTTCTGGATGGCTGAATGGATTGACTTGATTCCACTTCGAGAAGAAAGATGACTCTTCCAGCATTCCATAGACACCAAAAGTGATATAATTTGAGTTCTGTAAATTCTTCAAGAGTGGCCGTCATGTGATGATAAGTCCTCGTAAAGAAGATTTATGATATTGCCTAGTGCTACATCAGCTTTACTAACTCTTTACTGTGTGTCGACATATTAATTGGTCTTTGATGAGTATTAAGTATGGATTCAAGGGAGTCTTTGGTATTGGGGTTTCTTGGGAGCCTTAGCCTTAGGGCATGAGAGAGCAGAGTTCATCCTTAGGTTTTGGTTTGTTCTTTTGTTTTTAGTTTTGTTGTTTGTTCCTCAATTTCTGTGGATAAATAAAACATAAATCAGTTTTGTTGCTTTGTCGATCTATGTTTTCGTTTGAGCCTCTTACTATCCCTCACAAAATGATCATTCACTAGCTGGTTTCATTTGGCAGGTACCCTTCCTTCTTCAGTGGGGTTTCACACGTTGTCTGAGGGTAAGGCCAAATCTCAGTGTTTATCCATTTTTTGTTCATCAAGACAGAGTTGTAGTCTCTCTGTACTAGAACTAAGAATCAAATGATCACTAACCAAGAGCCTACTGCTGCAGGGCCCAAGAGAACCGACTAGAAGATGTAACCAAGCGTAGAAAATTGTCTTCGGAAACAATTTTATTTGGCTGGAAATGGTATTCAGTAGTTAGTTTTGAAAACAAAGATTACAATGTGGAATTGTATAGGTTGTAAAAGTTTTTTGTTAAAACAAAAAAAAACAAAAAAAAAAAACCCTCTTCATGGCAGTTTTAGAAGATTTTAATGACTTTGATCACAAAATCAAGTATCTTCATGTTTCTTTAAGCAGTTCATTGATAATTTGATATTGTTAGTTTTCTGTTTCTGCTTGTGAGCTTGCTATTATGTGACAACTCTTATAAAAGCTTCAATTAACTGGCACAGATTCATCCATTGACTACTTAAAAGTTAAAACTCCTAGTGTTATTTACTTATTTAGTCTTTTCAACTGCATATCCAGTGTTTGATTGATTGTATACCTTCCATATATAATTTGCCGGCGTATATTTGCAACTGTTTTCATCTGAAATAATTCATCCATTTTTTTTTCATTTTTTTAACGTTCCACTTGATAAAGATATTTATCCGTATTAACGCTTTTCTTACGCGGAACTTTTGCAACTTTTATGATGAAAAGCAACCTATTGTGATAATAATTCGTAATTGTATATTTTATTGATAACACCAGCTACAAATGCCAATGCATGCCACTGCCACCAAGTCATTAGCTTTGTATTTTTCCTATTTATTAAAAATATTTATAAATGATAATACTATGTCGACAAAAAGTTGTTCGTGCCTACTCCCAAAATGTCAAATAATTATGATTGGTTGGTTTAACACGTGTTCTCACCATTAATTCCAGTTCTATGAAATTTATTCACCAATCATAAAACATGAAATTGTCAAAAAAAAAATGTAAAAGAAGAACAAATCTTTATTTTGGTATGAAAGAATAATATTAATATAATCCCATACGGCGTAGATTTGCAAAGAAATTTAATAGAAGTAAACATATCTCACATTATTATCGTCATTAATCGAGAAAAAACACATGAAATACAGATATACGCCAAAGGGGTAGTATTGGAGTTTTAACCTATAAAAATCCAAAAGCCATTTCCATCTCTTGTTTTGTTTTCTCACACCGCACAAACAAAGTCGTCTTTCTCAAGAGAGAGAGAGAAGGGCCAACGACCACAGACACACAGACACCACCAATAAACAAAACCATGAGCCCTTCTTCCAAGCAGCGGCATCGTAGCTCAACCGGCGAAAACAAATCAAAACCGGTTAGATCCGGTTCATCCTCCGTCATACCGGAATGGATTACCAAAGCAACCAGCGGCGGATTATCCCTCTACTTTATCATTTAATATAATGCAATTCTCGTTTATATTTGTTGTTATGTTTCTTGCCATGATTTTCGAGTAGTGTAGTAAAGTTTATAGGGATGGGATAGATGATTTTGTGTTCTTAATTTGTTAGGATGCATTAGTTTGATTGTATGTGTTTGATAGATTTCCTTCTAGGTTGGTGTTCTTAATGCTGTCAACAGACTGAGAGGTTGTGATTAGATCTAAGGTGTTTTACCACCGAGAGGTGTAGATAAGATGCTTGAATCAACCAATGCTAGAGATTTATTCACTTAGCCTAAGAGATCAGATGAGTAAGGGGTTTACTGACAATAATGAATCGGATCTTAATGCCTGCTTGGTCATGTTTCTCCAACGAGAGTTGGGTAGAGGAGTGATCAAGGTTGATTGTTTCTAGTGCGAGAGTGTTTTAACAAGATTTTAGAGATTCATTGTCTAGGAAATATTTGTTTGAGGCATGTAAGGCATCTGTAATGGTCAAGAATACTTAGGATTCGATTACCCCATCCTTCGAAGCTTTCGTATTTTAATTGCTTGCATTTTCTTTCATCACTCGATCTCTTACCCGATCAGGTACACGATAACCTGCATCGAGTAATCCCTCAAGTTGCCTACTCGATCACCCCACCAGATCTTGTACTCGAATGCTTGCATCGAGTGCTTAGTTCGTGTGGTTCTTTGTTTACTTTCTTTTCTTTTATCACTCTAGGATTGTTAGACTAAACCCTTATTTGCTTGGCAATACTTACACTGTTCTGATCATATCCTTCCTGCTAGCAATAGAAAACCATTTGGATTGATAACCCTTTGTACCACAACTGCATAGGGAATTCATGGATTGCCAATGGAGGACCCATTGGATCATCTAGATGAATTGGATAGGCTATGTAGCCTCACCAAGATAAATGGAGTTAGTGAAGATGGATTCAAACTCAGGCTTTTCCCATTCTCTTTGGGAGACGAAGCACACATCTGGGAGAAATCACTCCCCAAGGAGTCCATAACCACTTGGGAAGCGTGCAAGAAGGCATTCCTGGCCAAATTCTTCTCCAACTCCAGAACCGCAAGGCTGCAAAACGACATCTCCAGCTTTGTTTAGAAGAACAATGAAACGTTCAGTGAAGCTTGGGAACGTTTCAAGGGATACACTACCAGATGTCCTCATCATGGATTCAGCAATGCTTCATTGCTGAGCACACTTTACAGAGGAGTGGTCCCCAAGATACGAATGTTGTTGGACACCGCAAGAAATGGTAACTTCCTCAACAAGGATGTTGATGAAGGTTGGGACCTGCTGGAGAACTTGGCTCAATCTGATGGCAATTACAATGAGGAATATGATCGCACCATGCGATCTACGGGAGAGGAAGATGCCAAGTACAAGAGGGACATGAAAGCCCTCAATGACAAGCTCGATAAACTCCTAAACCAGCAGCAAGATGTTCATGCAATATCAGAGGAAGAGCAGTTTCTACAACAAGATGGGGAGACTATACAGATAGAGGATGTTAACTACATCAACAACCATGGAGGTTACAACAAAGGTTACAACAACTACAAGACGAATCCGAATCTGTCTTACCGGAACCCAAATGTTGCCAATCCTTAGGACCAAACTTACCTATCTGCAGTTCAAGGGAACCAGGTAAAACATAAACCTTTTGTCCAATACAATCAAGGCTATGCACCAAAGCAGCAATACTCTGGAAACTACAACCAACCACCTGGATTCCAACAATAACAAGGCCCGCAGAATAATTCACAAGATGCTGACCTACGCGGCCTAATTCAGCAGATGATTTAGAATCAGGCACCAATTGCTATGGACACCGCCAAACGTTTTGCAGAGATGAGCAACAAGATCGACTAAGGATACAATGACCTTAACGCCAAGTATGATTCGCTCAACAATAAGATAAGGTACCTAGAAGGCCACCACAACAACCACCCAGCTCCAAAGATCAACCAACTCCCAGGTAAAGCTGTTCAAAACCGTAAAGATTATGCCACTGCCCAAGCCATCTTCCTTGATGATGACTATGAGGATTACCTCACTGGGGACAATGATGATCAAGATGGGGAGGATATGGATCACCCAATGATAAATGAGGCCAAGTACTATATATCAGAGTATGAACCCGAGCCTTCACCCGAGGAAACTGATCGAGTTGATGATCGAGCACTAGCTAGAGAATCACAAATCGAAGAACCACCCAAAGCTGAACCCGAAGACATACCCGATGATGGCGATCAGATGACGCATCGAGTAGATGTTGAGAAGAGAGATCAGCCTCAACTACCTGTAGCAGCAGAAGGGGAGCTAGAGGAAAGGTTCAACGCTGCACTTGACATACAACTGGATGCGCTTGCAGAGCGAATGGCTAAGCGTTAAGCTCCACCTCCTAAGCTTTAGCCACCACACGAACTTCAAGAGGAATCTGCCAATGAGGCAGCTCGGCTGGAGAATGAGGTTAAGGAGGCTGTCAAGGAGATTGGGTTTGAGATTCTCAGGAGTGGATTGTGTTTAGATCCTGAGCTGCGAATTGAGGAAAAATTGGAGGATCCTGGCTCTTTTACTTTGCCATGCTCGATAGGACTTCGGATTTTCAAGAATTGTTTGTTGCGACCTTGGAGCTTCAGTTAGCATTATGCCACTATCAGTTGCCAACAAGATGGGATTCACCAGTTTTAAACCAAGCAGTTTGTATTTGGTTCTAGCTGATAGAATAGTCAGACATCCTATTGGGCTCCTAGAAAACTTGCCACTCGGGATCGGGAGAATAGAAGTCCCTACTGACTTCATGATCCTTGATATGGACAAGGAACTAGAAGATCCACTGATTCTAGGAAGACCATTCTTGGCAACAGTAGGCGCTGTGATTGAGGTGAAGCAAGGCATTATCAGAATTGAGCATGGTGAGCACTTCAAGATGGAGTTTGATGTGAAGAAGGGGATTAAAAGGCCAACCATTGATGGTCAAGCTTTTTCCACTAAGACAAAGCAGAGAAAAGTGCAACATCTTGAGGAAGTCAACACCACATTTGCCTTGGAACCTGGACAAAACCTGGAGAATCAGTTGAACCAGCTTGCTATAGTGGAGAGGATTCAAGAACCTCCTCCACCTGGATCCGATGCTTAGAGAGCATGAAGAGTCAAGCTTAGTGACTTTAAACAAGCTCACTTGGGAAGAAGTCCCAACGGTATCTTCTATTTTATTTTCTTTTATTTTATTTGTTTTAAATCTTGTTTTTCTATTTTTTGCAAACTTTTATAAAAAAAAGGGGGGAATTGAGGAACCCGAGGGTCAACCCGACACCGTACTTGGCGCGCCTGATCGTGTCCTTGCTCGGGTGGCGAGAGGAGTCTGAATTCCACAAGAAAGCCCACTCTCGGCAAAGCCCAACCCACCAACCCTAGCTTATTTAAGGGTTTCTAACCCTTCCTCCTAAGCATCACTGAGAAGTTGTCTCTCAACCCTAGAGTTTTTAGTTTCCATACTTTCTATTCTCTCTCAAACTCGAGTTTTATTTGGTTTTCTTTGGGAACTAACCCTATTAACCTCGAAGCTTAGCTTTTTCTTCTCAAGGATTCGACAAGTCACACACGAAAATCTACCAAAGGAAGGGAAGAAGATCAACCTCCACCGCTGCTACAACCGGTGTTGATATCGTCGAACCGCGAGAATCCCAAGGGAGAGGAAACGTTCTGCATTCCCAACCGTTGGCTGGACGTTTTGCTTCCCCAACCCGATGCTCAACCCGATCGGTCACCCAATCCGGTGCTCGAGCAACCGATCGTGTAGACCATCGAGTTCGCTCACCTAGTCCGATGGCGAGTGCTGTTCGCCGATCTCCTCGACGTAGGGACCTGTCTACGTTCGAAAGAAACGTTACCAACCCCATGGAGGTCGATTCTGATGCTGGTGGAGAAGAGCAAGAGGAGATCCAAACATCTCGATCAAGGAGCAGAGCTGTGGTTGCAAGAGGAAAGAGACCAGCCTCTGAGAAGGCTGAGAAGGTAGCTAAGAGAGCAGCTGAGGAAGAGGATCGAGATGCAGAGGAGGAGCAGAGAGAGAGAACACGCCAAGCCTCACGGAGGCTGAAGCATAAGGAAGTGAAGACTCCGGCAAAACTCTTCAAGGTTTTCCGGAAGATGAGCTTCGTCGGTACCCGATACCCTCACCGAGAGACAATGAAGCAGTTGGGCATAGCTAGGGATGTGGAGTTCCTGTTCGACATGTGCCACCTGGGCCAAATGATGAGAGCTCACCTTGAAGCTCATGAGGAGGAGACGGTCCACTTTCTCTCGACTTTGCGGCTGCACTACTTTGAAGACCACCCAACCCTACTACCCGATGGGGGGATCGGGTTGATCCCCTTCTCCGTGAAAAAAATAGTGTACCGGGTCACTTTCAAGGAGATGGAGAAGCTGTATGGTTTCAAGGCTGGGAGTGGAGAAGGAATGGAGGTTAGGAAGGAGGAAATGAGGTCCCTATGGCTGACAATAGGAGACAAGCTCCCCTACAAGTCCACAAGCTCCAAATCCGCTCAAATAAGGAGCCCTGTTTTGAGGTATTTTCACAAGTCCCTCGCATGCACTCTTTTTGCTAGAAAGGAGACTGGGAATGTGAATGATCACGAGATTCAGCTGCTGGATATTGCATTGTGTGGAGTTTTGGACAATGCTAGGGATGGTACACCACTTGTCGTAGATGTTGCGGATACTAATATGATGTTTGTACTGCTCGATCAGTTCCTCTACCTCAAGTCATGGGCGATTAAGAGAAGAGAAGGAGGCGGAGAGATCTCCATTGGAGAACTGGTTACACCGATTTTGGTGGCATGAGATGTGCCGTTGAAAGGGATAGTTCACGAACCAAGAGTGCTGGACGTAGATTACCTCGTGCTGGCGAGATTTTTGCCCTATGAGAGGCCTAACGATATGATGCTCTTCAAGTTCGTCCATCCTACCGCCGGAGCCGCCCAGATGATCCTACCCAATGTAATGTGCACCAAGGTTCGGCTAGGAGACAACATTGACTTTGAACCACCTTTGGAGGAGCTGTACAACCCGGAGGAGGAATCCGAAGCTAAGAAGAGAGAGGAAACCGAGCAAAGACAGGGAGATAGCTTGGAAGATTTCGATTTTGAGGAGTATGTGTGCTCCCAAAATCAACCGGTTGGAGTGAGGGAAGCCCACAAGACGATCAGATGGCTGAAGAGGATGAACAAGTTTTTGGTGAGGAAGGTAAAGGAACTTACAGGTTCGGTGAAGACTATGGGAGGTTAGATCAAGGAGCTGCAAGACAAGGCAAGCTGTGCCTCAGCACCTACCTCGGCACAAGCACCGACTTGGATGGGGAGAAGCGGACCGCTAGGAGGAAATCGAGGACTGCCACCTCCAGAACCTTACAGAGCATCATCCTACGAGCCCCAGGCTGAGGAGAACATCACCAGACCTGAAGCATCACGGAGAAGCCATTCGGACACCTATCCGACGCCTAACCCGATGGGATACACGATGCCTTATCTGATGCACCCATCGAGCACCCAATCGGGTGATTACTCATGACTCTTCCCTCTGCTTTACCAGATGCCATACACGATGCCGTATACGATGCACCCTGCGAGTGGCTATATGGGTGATCACTCTGGACCTCTTCCTCCATACCCGTCATACTACCTGATGCCCTACCCGATGAGCTATGCGATTCCACCCTTGATCAACCCCTCGGATGCTGGTCCGAGTAGGTCGTCCGTGCATATCACCGAGCTCTCTGATGAGCAAACACCGGCACCTGCTGCAGCCGGAGAC
>NC_025688.1:4437436-4445987 GCF_000633955.1 Camelina sativa | reverse complement strand
TTGGTCATGTTTCTCCAACGAGAGTTGGGTAGAGGAGTGATCAAGGTTGATTGTTTCTAGTGCGAGAGTGTTTTAACAAGATTTTAGAGATTCATTGTCTAGGAAATATTTGTTTGAGGCATGTAAGGCATCTGTAATGGTCAAGAATACTTAGGATTCGATTACCCCATCCTTCGAAGCTTTCGTATTTTAATTGCTTGCATTTTCTTTCATCACTCGATCTCTTACCCGATCAGGTACACGATAACCTGCATCGAGTAATCCCTCAAGTTGCCTACTCGATCACCCCACCAGATCTTGTACTCGAATGCTTGCATCGAGTGCTTAGTTCGTGTGGTTCTTTGTTTACTTTCTTTTCTTTTATCACTCTAGGATTGTTAGACTAAACCCTTATTTGCTTGGCAATACTTACACTGTTCTGATCATATCCTTCCTGCTAGCAATAGAAAACCATTTGGATTGATAACCCTTTGTACCACAACTGCATAGGGAATTCATGGATTGCCAATGGAGGACCCATTGGATCATCTAGATGAATTGGATAGGCTATGTAGCCTCACCAAGATAAATGGAGTTAGTGAAGATGGATTCAAACTCAGGCTTTTCCCATTCTCTTTGGGAGACGAAGCACACATCTGGGAGAAATCACTCCCCAAGGAGTCCATAACCACTTGGGAAGCGTGCAAGAAGGCATTCCTGGCCAAATTCTTCTCCAACTCCAGAACCGCAAGGCTGCAAAACGACATCTCCAGCTTTGTTTAGAAGAACAATGAAACGTTCAGTGAAGCTTGGGAACGTTTCAAGGGATACACTACCAGATGTCCTCATCATGGATTCAGCAATGCTTCATTGCTGAGCACACTTTACAGAGGAGTGGTCCCCAAGATACGAATGTTGTTGGACACCGCAAGAAATGGTAACTTCCTCAACAAGGATGTTGATGAAGGTTGGGACCTGCTGGAGAACTTGGCTCAATCTGATGGCAATTACAATGAGGAATATGATCGCACCATGCGATCTACGGGAGAGGAAGATGCCAAGTACAAGAGGGACATGAAAGCCCTCAATGACAAGCTCGATAAACTCCTAAACCAGCAGCAAGATGTTCATGCAATATCAGAGGAAGAGCAGTTTCTACAACAAGATGGGGAGACTATACAGATAGAGGATGTTAACTACATCAACAACCATGGAGGTTACAACAAAGGTTACAACAACTACAAGACGAATCCGAATCTGTCTTACCGGAACCCAAATGTTGCCAATCCTTAGGACCAAACTTACCTATCTGCAGTTCAAGGGAACCAGGTAAAACATAAACCTTTTGTCCAATACAATCAAGGCTATGCACCAAAGCAGCAATACTCTGGAAACTACAACCAACCACCTGGATTCCAACAATAACAAGGCCCGCAGAATAATTCACAAGATGCTGACCTACGCGGCCTAATTCAGCAGATGATTTAGAATCAGGCACCAATTGCTATGGACACCGCCAAACGTTTTGCAGAGATGAGCAACAAGATCGACTAAGGATACAATGACCTTAACGCCAAGTATGATTCGCTCAACAATAAGATAAGGTACCTAGAAGGCCACCACAACAACCACCCAGCTCCAAAGATCAACCAACTCCCAGGTAAAGCTGTTCAAAACCGTAAAGATTATGCCACTGCCCAAGCCATCTTCCTTGATGATGACTATGAGGATTACCTCACTGGGGACAATGATGATCAAGATGGGGAGGATATGGATCACCCAATGATAAATGAGGCCAAGTACTATATATCAGAGTATGAACCCGAGCCTTCACCCGAGGAAACTGATCGAGTTGATGATCGAGCACTAGCTAGAGAATCACAAATCGAAGAACCACCCAAAGCTGAACCCGAAGACATACCCGATGATGGCGATCAGATGACGCATCGAGTAGATGTTGAGAAGAGAGATCAGCCTCAACTACCTGTAGCAGCAGAAGGGGAGCTAGAGGAAAGGTTCAACGCTGCACTTGACATACAACTGGATGCGCTTGCAGAGCGAATGGCTAAGCGTTAAGCTCCACCTCCTAAGCTTTAGCCACCACACGAACTTCAAGAGGAATCTGCCAATGAGGCAGCTCGGCTGGAGAATGAGGTTAAGGAGGCTGTCAAGGAGATTGGGTTTGAGATTCTCAGGAGTGGATTGTGTTTAGATCCTGAGCTGCGAATTGAGGAAAAATTGGAGGATCCTGGCTCTTTTACTTTGCCATGCTCGATAGGACTTCGGATTTTCAAGAATTGTTTGTTGCGACCTTGGAGCTTCAGTTAGCATTATGCCACTATCAGTTGCCAACAAGATGGGATTCACCAGTTTTAAACCAAGCAGTTTGTATTTGGTTCTAGCTGATAGAATAGTCAGACATCCTATTGGGCTCCTAGAAAACTTGCCACTCGGGATCGGGAGAATAGAAGTCCCTACTGACTTCATGATCCTTGATATGGACAAGGAACTAGAAGATCCACTGATTCTAGGAAGACCATTCTTGGCAACAGTAGGCGCTGTGATTGAGGTGAAGCAAGGCATTATCAGAATTGAGCATGGTGAGCACTTCAAGATGGAGTTTGATGTGAAGAAGGGGATTAAAAGGCCAACCATTGATGGTCAAGCTTTTTCCACTAAGACAAAGCAGAGAAAAGTGCAACATCTTGAGGAAGTCAACACCACATTTGCCTTGGAACCTGGACAAAACCTGGAGAATCAGTTGAACCAGCTTGCTATAGTGGAGAGGATTCAAGAACCTCCTCCACCTGGATCCGATGCTTAGAGAGCATGAAGAGTCAAGCTTAGTGACTTTAAACAAGCTCACTTGGGAAGAAGTCCCAACGGTATCTTCTATTNTTGGATCATCTAGATGAATTGGATAGGCTATGTAGCCTCACCAAGATAAATGGAGTTAGTGAAGATGGATTCAAACTCAGGCTTTTCCCATTCTCTTTGGGAGACGAAGCACACATCTGGGAGAAATCACTCCCCAAGGAGTCCATAACCACTTGGGAAGCGTGCAAGAAGGCATTCCTGGCCAAATTCTTCTCCAACTCCAGAACCGCAAGGCTGCAAAACGACATCTCCAGCTTTGTTTAGAAGAACAATGAAACGTTCAGTGAAGCTTGGGAACGTTTCAAGGGATACACTACCAGATGTCCTCATCATGGATTCAGCAATGCTTCATTGCTGAGCACACTTTACAGAGGAGTGGTCCCCAAGATACGAATGTTGTTGGACACCGCAAGAAATGGTAACTTCCTCAACAAGGATGTTGATGAAGGTTGGGACCTGCTGGAGAACTTGGCTCAATCTGATGGCAATTACAATGAGGAATATGATCGCACCATGCGATCTACGGGAGAGGAAGATGCCAAGTACAAGAGGGACATGAAAGCCCTCAATGACAAGCTCGATAAACTCCTAAACCAGCAGCAAGATGTTCATGCAATATCAGAGGAAGAGCAGTTTCTACAACAAGATGGGGAGACTATACAGATAGAGGATGTTAACTACATCAACAACCATGGAGGTTACAACAAAGGTTACAACAACTACAAGACGAATCCGAATCTGTCTTACCGGAACCCAAATGTTGCCAATCCTTAGGACCAAACTTACCTATCTGCAGTTCAAGGGAACCAGGTAAAACATAAACCTTTTGTCCAATACAATCAAGGCTATGCACCAAAGCAGCAATACTCTGGAAACTACAACCAACCACCTGGATTCCAACAATAACAAGGCCCGCAGAATAATTCACAAGATGCTGACCTACGCGGCCTAATTCAGCAGATGATTTAGAATCAGGCACCAATTGCTATGGACACCGCCAAACGTTTTGCAGAGATGAGCAACAAGATCGACTAAGGATACAATGACCTTAACGCCAAGTATGATTCGCTCAACAATAAGATAAGGTACCTAGAAGGCCACCACAACAACCACCCAGCTCCAAAGATCAACCAACTCCCAGGTAAAGCTGTTCAAAACCGTAAAGATTATGCCACTGCCCAAGCCATCTTCCTTGATGATGACTATGAGGATTACCTCACTGGGGACAATGATGATCAAGATGGGGAGGATATGGATCACCCAATGATAAATGAGGCCAAGTACTATATATCAGAGTATGAACCCGAGCCTTCACCCGAGGAAACTGATCGAGTTGATGATCGAGCACTAGCTAGAGAATCACAAATCGAAGAACCACCCAAAGCTGAACCCGAAGACATACCCGATGATGGCGATCAGATGACGCATCGAGTAGATGTTGAGAAGAGAGATCAGCCTCAACTACCTGTAGCAGCAGAAGGGGAGCTAGAGGAAAGGTTCAACGCTGCACTTGACATACAACTGGATGCGCTTGCAGAGCGAATGGCTAAGCGTTAAGCTCCACCTCCTAAGCTTTAGCCACCACACGAACTTCAAGAGGAATCTGCCAATGAGGCAGCTCGGCTGGAGAATGAGGTTAAGGAGGCTGTCAAGGAGATTGGGTTTGAGATTCTCAGGAGTGGATTGTGTTTAGATCCTGAGCTGCGAATTGAGGAAAAATTGGAGGATCCTGGCTCTTTTACTTTGCCATGCTCGATAGGACTTCGGATTTTCAAGAATTGTTTGTTGCGACCTTGGAGCTTCAGTTAGCATTATGCCACTATCAGTTGCCAACAAGATGGGATTCACCAGTTTTAAACCAAGCAGTTTGTATTTGGTTCTAGCTGATAGAATAGTCAGACATCCTATTGGGCTCCTAGAAAACTTGCCACTCGGGATCGGGAGAATAGAAGTCCCTACTGACTTCATGATCCTTGATATGGACAAGGAACTAGAAGATCCACTGATTCTAGGAAGACCATTCTTGGCAACAGTAGGCGCTGTGATTGAGGTGAAGCAAGGCATTATCAGAATTGAGCATGGTGAGCACTTCAAGATGGAGTTTGATGTGAAGAAGGGGATTAAAAGGCCAACCATTGATGGTCAAGCTTTTTCCACTAAGACAAAGCAGAGAAAAGTGCAACATCTTGAGGAAGTCAACACCACATTTGCCTTGGAACCTGGACAAAACCTGGAGAATCAGTTGAACCAGCTTGCTATAGTGGAGAGGATTCAAGAACCTCCTCCACCTGGATCCGATGCTTAGAGAGCATGAAGAGTCAAGCTTAGTGACTTTAAACAAGCTCACTTGGGAAGAAGTCCCAACGGTATCTTCTATTTTATTTTCTTTTATTTTATTTGTTTTAAATCTTGTTTTTCTATTTTTTGCAAACTTTTATAAAAAAAAGGGGGGAATTGAGGAACCCGAGGGTCAACCCGACACCGTACTTGGCGCGCCTGATCGTGTCCTTGCTCGGGTGGCGAGAGGAGTCTGAATTCCACAAGAAAGCCCACTCTCGGCAAAGCCCAACCCACCAACCCTAGCTTATTTAAGGGTTTCTAACCCTTCCTCCTAAGCATCACTGAGAAGTTGTCTCTCAACCCTAGAGTTTTTAGTTTCCATACTTTCTATTCTCTCTCAAACTCGAGTTTTATTTGGTTTTCTTTGGGAACTAACCCTATTAACCTCGAAGCTTAGCTTTTTCTTCTCAAGGATTCGACAAGTCACACACGAAAATCTACCAAAGGAAGGGAAGAAGATCAACCTCCACCGCTGCTACAACCGGTGTTGATATCGTCGAACCGCGAGAATCCCAAGGGAGAGGAAACGTTCTGCATTCCCAACCGTTGGCTGGACGTTTTGCTTCCCCAACCCGATGCTCAACCCGATCGGTCACCCAATCCGGTGCTCGAGCAACCGATCGTGTAGACCATCGAGTTCGCTCACCTAGTCCGATGGCGAGTGCTGTTCGCCGATCTCCTCGACGTAGGGACCTGTCTACGTTCGAAAGAAACGTTACCAACCCCATGGAGGTCGATTCTGATGCTGGTGGAGAAGAGCAAGAGGAGATCCAAACATCTCGATCAAGGAGCAGAGCTGTGGTTGCAAGAGGAAAGAGACCAGCCTCTGAGAAGGCTGAGAAGGTAGCTAAGAGAGCAGCTGAGGAAGAGGATCGAGATGCAGAGGAGGAGCAGAGAGAGAGAACACGCCAAGCCTCACGGAGGCTGAAGCATAAGGAAGTGAAGACTCCGGCAAAACTCTTCAAGGTTTTCCGGAAGATGAGCTTCGTCGGTACCCGATACCCTCACCGAGAGACAATGAAGCAGTTGGGCATAGCTAGGGATGTGGAGTTCCTGTTCGACATGTGCCACCTGGGCCAAATGATGAGAGCTCACCTTGAAGCTCATGAGGAGGAGACGGTCCACTTTCTCTCGACTTTGCGGCTGCACTACTTTGAAGACCACCCAACCCTACTACCCGATGGGGGGATCGGGTTGATCCCCTTCTCCGTGAAAAAAATAGTGTACCGGGTCACTTTCAAGGAGATGGAGAAGCTGTATGGTTTCAAGGCTGGGAGTGGAGAAGGAATGGAGGTTAGGAAGGAGGAAATGAGGTCCCTATGGCTGACAATAGGAGACAAGCTCCCCTACAAGTCCACAAGCTCCAAATCCGCTCAAATAAGGAGCCCTGTTTTGAGGTATTTTCACAAGTCCCTCGCATGCACTCTTTTTGCTAGAAAGGAGACTGGGAATGTGAATGATCACGAGATTCAGCTGCTGGATATTGCATTGTGTGGAGTTTTGGACAATGCTAGGGATGGTACACCACTTGTCGTAGATGTTGCGGATACTAATATGATGTTTGTACTGCTCGATCAGTTCCTCTACCTCAAGTCATGGGCGATTAAGAGAAGAGAAGGAGGCGGAGAGATCTCCATTGGAGAACTGGTTACACCGATTTTGGTGGCATGAGATGTGCCGTTGAAAGGGATAGTTCACGAACCAAGAGTGCTGGACGTAGATTACCTCGTGCTGGCGAGATTTTTGCCCTATGAGAGGCCTAACGATATGATGCTCTTCAAGTTCGTCCATCCTACCGCCGGAGCCGCCCAGATGATCCTACCCAATGTAATGTGCACCAAGGTTCGGCTAGGAGACAACATTGACTTTGAACCACCTTTGGAGGAGCTGTACAACCCGGAGGAGGAATCCGAAGCTAAGAAGAGAGAGGAAACCGAGCAAAGACAGGGAGATAGCTTGGAAGATTTCGATTTTGAGGAGTATGTGTGCTCCCAAAATCAACCGGTTGGAGTGAGGGAAGCCCACAAGACGATCAGATGGCTGAAGAGGATGAACAAGTTTTTGGTGAGGAAGGTAAAGGAACTTACAGGTTCGGTGAAGACTATGGGAGGTTAGATCAAGGAGCTGCAAGACAAGGCAAGCTGTGCCTCAGCACCTACCTCGGCACAAGCACCGACTTGGATGGGGAGAAGCGGACCGCTAGGAGGAAATCGAGGACTGCCACCTCCAGAACCTTACAGAGCATCATCCTACGAGCCCCAGGCTGAGGAGAACATCACCAGACCTGAAGCATCACGGAGAAGCCATTCGGACACCTATCCGACGCCTAACCCGATGGGATACACGATGCCTTATCTGATGCACCCATCGAGCACCCAATCGGGTGATTACTCATGACTCTTCCCTCTGCTTTACCAGATGCCATACACGATGCCGTATACGATGCACCCTGCGAGTGGCTATATGGGTGATCACTCTGGACCTCTTCCTCCATACCCGTCATACTACCTGATGCCCTACCCGATGAGCTATGCGATTCCACCCTTGATCAACCCCTCGGATGCTGGTCCGAGTAGGTCGTCCGTGCATATCACCGAGCTCTCTGATGAGCAAACACCGGCACCTGCTGCAGCCGGAGACGACCCTGGCTACACGTTGGCGAGTATGGAGGCTGCTGCAACCTCCTTCTTCACCAACCCATGAGGTACCACTTTCATCCGATCTTTGTAAATAACATTGCATTTAGTTTCTTTCATTTTGTGTGATTCTTGGATTCCCTTTCCAACTTTTATTTACACAGAGACTGTGTAATTTAAGTTTGGGGGAGACTCCTAGAATATTTTTAACATTGTATTTTATTTTCTTAATTTTCTTATTTCAATTTTTTTGCATGCTAGTTTTATTCATTTGAGTCTGCACCTATGTGCATTGAAAAACCCAAAAACTTTTTGAAAAAAGTTTAAAAAAAAAATTAAAAAAAAAAAAAGAGTGTTCATGTAGTTGCATTTACATATTAGGATTGAGTCTAGTTTGTTTCATATAGGATTGTTGCATATGCATCTTAGGGGACAATGATTAAAACTACCTTGTTTCAAATCAAAGCTTAGGATTGAAACTATAGTCCTTAATCACAGTTCATTGTTGTTAGATCAATCTTTGGAAAAAAATGAAAAATCTTTGCTTAGAACCTTGTGTCTTTTGAATGCTTCCTCCACTTGTTTGAACATTAGAACATCTCTATATTATTGGATTTAATTTGAACTTCAATTGTCTTGTTTATGGAACTTGAATACTTGCTCATGGTAACACTAAATTCGGGTTAGCACTCCATTTCACCAATCTTTTTCGTTTAACC
>NC_025688.1:4412031-4437376 GCF_000633955.1 Camelina sativa | reverse complement strand
ACTTAGGATTCGATTACCCCATCCTTAGAAGCTTTCGTATTTTAATTTCTTGCATTTTCTTTCATCACTCGATCTCTTACCCGACTAGGTACACGATAACCTGCATCGAGTAATTCCTCGAGTTCTTCATACTTCATTTGCCTACTCAATCACCCCACCCGATCCTGTACTCGAATGCTTGCATCGAGTGCTTAGGTCGTGTGGTTCTTTGTTTACTTTCTTTTCTTTTATCACTCTAGGATTGTTAGACTAAACCCTCATTTGCTTGGCTTGGCTTGCACTGTTCTGATCANCTGTCTTGTACTCTTATCCCTCTACTTTATCGTTTAATATAATGCAATTCTCTTTTATATTTGTTGTTATGTTTCTTGCCATGATTTCCGAGTAGTGTAGTAAATTTTCTATGGTTGGGATAGATGATTTTGTGTTCTTGATCGGTTAGGATGCCTTAGTTTGATTGTATGTGTTTGATAGATTTCCTTCTAGGTTGGTGTTCTTAATGCTGTCAACAGACCGAGAGGTTGAGATTAGATCTAAGGTGTTTTACCACCGAGAGGTGTAGATGAGATGCTTGAATCAACCAATGCTAGAGGTTTACTCACTTAGCCTAAGAGATTAGATGAGTAAGGGGTTTACTGACAATAATGAATCGGATCTTAATGCCTGCTTGGTCATGTTTCTCCAACGAAAGTTGGGTAGGGGAGTGATCAAGGTTGATTGTTTCTAGTGCGAGAGTGTTTTAACAAGATTTTAGAGATTCATTGTCTAGGAAATATTTGCTTGAGGCATGTAAGGCATCTGTACTGGTCAAGAATACTTAGGATTCGATTACCCCATCCTTAGAAGCTTTCGTATTTTAATTTCTTGCATTTTCTTTCATCACTCGATCTCTTACCCGACTAGGTACACGATAACCTGCATCGAGTAATTCCTCGAGTTCTTCATACTTCATTTGCCTACTCAATCACCCCACCCGATCCTGTACTCGAATGCTTGCATCGAGTGCTTAGGTCGTGTGGTTCTTTGTTTACTTTCTTTTCTTTTATCACTCTAGGATTGTTAGACTAAACCCTCATTTGCTTGGCTTGGCTTGCACTGTTCTGATCATATCCTTCCTGCTAGCAATAGACAACCATTTGGATTGATAACCCTTTGTACTACAACTGCATAGGGAATTGATACCCTGGGTGAAAACCTGTTTATCAGTTATTATAATTTTTAATTTTCGGTTTCATTTATTTAAATCTTACTGTTCTCTATATTATCATTTGAAAGAATGGAAATCCATTGTGAATGGAGATTCATAGAGACTCTCTATAACATATTGTNTGCCTTAGTTTGATTGTATGTGTTTGATAGATTTCCTTCTAGGTTGGTGCTCTTAATGTTGTCAACAGACCGAGAGGTTGAGATTAGATCTAAGATGTTTTACCACTGAGAGGTGTAGATGAGATACTTGAATCAACCAATGCTAGAGGTTTACTCACTTATCATTAGAGATTAGATGAGTAAGGGGTTTACTGACAATAATGAATCGGATNGGGAAGCTAGGTCAAAGGGGTTTCCATATATAAACCCCTCCTCTCCTTCCTCGCAAACGAGCACGCCGCAGACCCTCAAACCAGAGAGTGAGAGCTTCTGTTAGAGAATTGAGCGACTCAAACACTTTTCCCTTTTGTTCTAGATTTTATCTCATAACTTTTTATCATTTCTTTAAATTTCTGTCTTGTACTCTTATCCCTCTACTTTATCGTTTAATATAATGCAATTCTCTTTTATATTTGTTGTTATGTTTCTTGCCATGATTTCCGAGTAGTGTAGTAAATTTTCTATGGTTGGGATAGATGATTTTGTGTTCTTGATCGGTCAGGATGCCTTAGTTTGATTGTATGTGTTTGATAGATTTCCTTCTAGGTTGGTGCTCTTAATGTTGTCAACAGACCGAGAGGTTGAGATTAGATCTAAGATGTTTTACCACTGAGAGGTGTAGATGAGATACTTGAATCAACCAATGCTAGAGGTTTACTCACTTATCATTAGAGATTAGATGAGTAAGGGGTTTACTGACAATAATGAATCGGATCTTAATGCTTGCTTGGTCATGTTTCTCCAACGAAAGTTGGGTAGGGGAGTGATCAAGGTTGATTGTTTCTAGTGCGAGAGTGTTTTAACAAGATTTTAGAGATTCATTGTCTAGGAAATATTTGCTTGAGGCATGTAAGGCATCTGTACTGGTCAAGAATACTTAGGATTCGATTACCCCATCCTTAGAAGCTTTCGTATTTTAATTTCTTGCATTTTCTTTCATCACTCGATCTCTTACCCGACTAGGTACACGATAACCTGCATCGAGTAATTCCTCGAGTTCTTCATACTTCATTTGCCTACTCAATCACCCCACCCGATCCTGTACTCGAATGCTTGCATCGAGTGCTTAGGTCGTGTGGTTCTTTGTTTACTTTCTTTTCTTTTATCACTCTAGGATTGTTAGACTAAACCCTCATTTGCTTGGCTTGGCTTGCACTGTTCTGATCATATCCTTCCTGCTAGCAATAGACAACCATTTGGATTGATAACCCTTTGTACTACAACTGCATAGGGAATTGATACCCTGGGTGAAAACCTGTTTATCAGTTATTATAATTTTTAATTTTCGGTTTCATTTATTTAAATCTTACTGTTCTCTATATTATCATTTGAAAGAATGGAAATCCATTGTGAATGGAGATTCATAGAGACTCTCTATAACATATTGTAACATCCGCGAACCAAAATGTGTATTTTGGGGATGGGTGTCGATCGACACCAATGTTTTCTGGTTCGACCAGTTTGATTTAATTATTGATTTTTGGTCGGTTTGGTTTGAGGAGAATCATTAAACCATGATATTTAAGTGGGAGAACGACCTAGGTCGTGTTTTGTTGTTGTCTAGCTGGTGAAAACAAAGAGAAAGAGAAGAAAATATTGTTCTTGAGTTTTTGGGAGTTTTTGTGAGATTTGAAGGCTTTGTGGGTGAGATCTTCCTGTGGGAGTGAGGATTCAAGGCTAGGAACGTGTGGGAAGCTTGCTGGGAGTGTGGATTATTTCATTGTTGGTCAGAATCTCCCTGCATAGAGGTGAGTGCGTGACCATGGCTGATCTAAGCCTGTGATTCCTTGTTCTTGCTTGTTTGTTGTTGTTTTGTGAGTTTTCTTGTTGGGGATTGATTGCTACAGGTTCCTGAGGACGTACTTGGCTTGGGTTTTGAGTATTGGACAATTTGGTGGAAATTTGGGAGCGAGATTCGACTCTCGGCTTCGTGCGGAACGCAGTTGCAGAGGTAGTGTCGATCAACACCACTTGGTGTCGGTCGACACCAGTGAAGCAGCATCGATCGACACTGTGTGGGTAGTGTCGATCTTTGTATGCTTTGTTTGTTGATTGTTTGGAACATTGGAATTACAGTTGTTTGTGTGTATAGCCCAATAGATGGGAGGATTGCCTCACTGAGTGTTTATCAAATACTCATGTATCTCAATATGTGTTTGTGGTGCAGGTAAAGGCAAAGTGTGATCGTAGAATCAAGGGAATGAAGAAGAGGATGTTCTAGGGACTCGATTGGATGTTGTCTAGCATTGCTAGGTTGCTAGAGTTGGGTCATTAGAAACATTGCTAGGTTGTTGGTCCTATGTTTCCTGTTGTTTGGTTATTGGATATTGGTTATGTATTGGAATATTGGTTACAGTAAAACCTCTATAAATTAATAATGTTGGGACCAAGATATTTTATTAATTTATAGTGATATTAATTTATTTATAAATTAATAATTATTATTTTATAGTGTAAATTAATAATTATTAATTTATAGGTATATTTTTAATTTTCTAATTTTTAAAAAATTATGAATTGAGACAATTTTTGCAAAATAAAATTAGAATTTTGGATGTTGTAAATTTTATAGTATTGGAATTGTATTTGAAATAATTACAAAATATTATTGACAATGAATTACAAATATTATAGACAAATTCACTTATACACATGACATAAATATTCAAATTTATGAATAAGAATATCAATTATCGTATTTTAATAGTCTATCAAACTATCAAAATGTAAATGAATCATATTTAGAAATTGAAAACTTTAAAAAGTTTTAGCTGTTTTATGAAATGTTATAGAATATTTTATATCTTTATAGTTTGAAGATACAATATAACAATTGTTTTATAAATATGAGGTTTAAGAGAAACAAACTTTACTATATCAGCATATATATATATATATATAAATTTACATGATTATTAATTTATGATATTCTTGGGACCATATTTTATATGTGGATTTCAAAAAAATTATTATCTTATTATCTTATCGAATTTTGTTATTTTTTACACTGTTCCGACTTGGGACTAGCAAAATTTATTAATTTATCGTGTTTATTAATCTATAGAATATTAATTTATAGAGGTTTTACTGTATTTTCTATTGGATATTTATTGGATATTGGTATTTGTTATTTCCTCTGTTGATTGTGATTGTGGTTAGGTAGCTAATGGGTATGGGATGATGTAGTTTATTTATTATTTATTGAAAAAAAAAATGGGATCGTTTCACATATGCTTGTGCACAATTTTGTCCTACCCGATCTAAGTCCATACATGGTGATTGTTAAGTAATATATAAAACTCATATAATTTATTAGTAAATTTCTTTGTTATCGTCATGTTTTGCCTTTTGCTAATCACTTTTATTCTTCTAAAATTTCAAGATGTAAGTTAAGTGTTAAACAGATTTATTAATATAACTAACTAGAGGACTCGCGCCTCGCGCGGGATTATGTTCTGAATATCATTTCATATTTTTTTTGTATTTGTTATATAATTTATTTGAATTATTTTTTTGCCAATTTTTTTTATGGTAGTTTGAATTTTGTCCCCCTTTAAAGATTTGGTATAATAAAAATATAAGTATTATAAAAAATTTAAAATATATATAATGTAAAAAGTAAACATATATATTGCAATTGAAAATAGAATAGATGACAAATACAAAAGTTTTATGCTATATATAAACGATGGAAATAATATTAGTTAATCTCTAATTTCAAAAATCTATAAAAAGTTTAGTATATATAAGTGGGAAATTATAAAACAATCTCATTATCAATAATAGCATATATCAAGATCATTTCAATAGAGTATTGTTTCCACAGTCGGATGATCTTCACCTTGATCCTCGACATATTTTTGAAAGGTTTCAAGTCACAAACATTGTTGAAAAAAGTCATGAGAGATTAAAAGATAAGAGTGTTTGTAAACTGTAATTTTGTTTACGTGGTAAACTGATGTTTTGATTGTGATTGGAAGAACAAATATATAAGGGTAGTAATTTCTATTAGGATTTTTTTTTTTCAAAACTTCACTTTCCTCCAATTAAGAAAATTAGAAAGAATATAAAATATTTGATTAGGTATTTGATTTCGAATGGTTTCTGTAAATATATTAATATCTTTTATATTTGTGTTATAGTTGATTTTGGATTATTTGATTTGATTCTAACTTTTTTAGGCAAAGTATCTCTGTTTTATATTTATCAATGTGGTAAATCTTAATACTATTAAAAGTGAAGTACATTTTGAAAATGTCCGAAATTACTCACTTATTTACGAAATGTGCCACTCAAAACAATCCTTCCGATTTTCTCATTAAGGGTAAAATTGTATTGTCACCTTAAGATTTTCTCACAAACATACCTTCTTCGGATCAAACTTTATTCGGGTTTGGAATAAGTCATTCGGGTATAGAATAGAGGGACGCGGATCCTCATTGGGTATTTTGAGATTGTTTTGGTATTTTTTTGGAAATTTTCACGAATATATTAATTGCAATCTACACTAATTAGATTCGTATACTACCAATTAGATTCACATATGTGGAATTTATTCTAATCCAATAATTTTGTGATTTCTTTTTATTAACATGAGATTCTTCATTAATCTTCCCAACCATTTCGGAAGATAATTACATAACTTCGTTACGAAATTGATTTGTATAAAATGATAAATATCAATCATTATCTTATTCTCTCTTATAATTATCTCTACTCCACGTAATATACGATTGAGTATCTGTTATTTGCAGAACATCTAAACTGAAAATCGTTTATTAACCCCGCTAACAATGGAGATTGATTAAGATTTTATTCCTTATTCTATTTTTAAAACAATAATACTCTTTTTGTTTCCCCCCTGTTCCAAACTATAAATACGTACGTATTCGTTACTTCATCTACACCAACTCACACACTGCTTTCTTCCCTACAGCAAAAACACACTTCTTTCTTAAAATGGCTGTTTCCTTTGCTTTCCTTCGTGACTTGCATCCATACAAAACGAATTGGAGAGTGCAAGTCAAAATCCTTCAGTCATGGCATCAATATACGCCTAAGGCTGGTGAAACACTCGAGTGTATCTTAGCTGATTCCACGGTAAGATGTAGTCTTACAAACCTATTTATCATATGGCTATACAATAATGTCGTGTTAACATTGTAATATTTGTATAGGATACAAATATCCACGCATCTGTCAAGAAGGATTTGGTTATTCGCCATGAAAATCAGTTGCTTGAAGGTCAATGGAGATTCATTGAGACATTCAGTCTAACCAATGCTGCTGGTTATTTCAGACCTACTGGTCACGTGTACAAGATTAATTTCCTTAACGGTACCAATGTTAGGGCGAGTGACAATGTTTGTGAGTCAATTTTCTTATCCCTTTCAAAGTTTCCAAAGATCCTTGCACACGAGGTTAATACCAGCATCTTGGTTGGTAAGTTCATATCATCTCAAATTTAATTTTTCTTTCCAATATTATATATTTAAATTAAATATAATACTTGATGATTGTCTTCTTCAGATGTGATTGGTCAAGTTGTTAATGTTGGTGATGTTGAAGACCTTGATGTTGACAATAAACCAGTTAAGAAGATTGACTTCGATTAGAAGTAAGTTGTTACATAATAAAATTCGATTAGCTAATAATTTTTATTTTCTTAACTGTTAATCTAATCTATATGTTAGTGATGTGAGATTGCCTGTAACCTTGTGGGGAAAATATGCATATGAGAATGGTGTTACCGTTGTTTGCCTTTTGCGTTTTGCCAAGATAAAAGAGTTCAAAGGTATTACTTTCGTATTTTATTATTTTTTTACGATAACCAAAAAACTATGGCAAATTAACTAACGGTTGGAAATTAATGTATTTTTATAGATATTATCTGTGTCGCAAACTCATTTGATGTAACTCAGTTGAGATTGAATCCTGAAGTTGCTGAAATCCAAACCTTTGTTGAGTCGTAAGTTTGCTAATTTGATAAATAGCAAATTAATTTTGTGGTAACTTATTGTTACGATTGTCTTATATAGGATCCCAAAAGATGGTCTGATGCTAACCTTCCGTGGGAGTAAGCCAAAGAGATCTGCTAACTTCCCTAGAGGACCTGAGAATCTTCTTGCATTTGAGCAAAAGACGATTAGGGAATTAAAAGACTCCTTCGAGGTAATGTGATTTTTAAAAGTGCGTTAATTTATAAAATTCTTTGATTTTATTAAATTTTTTTTATAAATTACTATAAATATATGTAGGTTGGGAAAGCTAAGATTTTGTGTACCATCTATGGTGTCGATACCGACTGGTCTTGGTATTACATCAGCTGCAAGAAATGTAACAAGAAGATCACACATGTGCAAACACAATGTAACAATGCTGCAATTACCACCAAAAAGAAGTAGCCGAAATTTTGGTGTGATGTATGTAGGGCTGTTGTAACCAACGTACTCGCTAGGTAATAAAAGTTTTCTCAACGTATCATATCAAGCGTATATGAAGTTTTAACTTAATTTTTCATATCCACTCTTAGGTACAAGCTTCACGTGAAAGTCATGGATAACACAGGTGAAACCAAACTCATGCTTTTCGACACTACCGCTGCTGATGTTGTTTCTGAGAGTGCCTACACGGTTCTTAATGGTTCATACGACGAGGTATTAATTGAAAGCCACTACCCCTTAAGGAGACTACCTAAAGCTGAAGACCCATGACGTTTTGTTTGCTCATACTCCATAACATGCATTGAATTCTCTAACTCTCTTTGTGATTTTGGTGCTAATGTCAATGTTATGTCAAGAAGTGTAGCTGAAAAGCTAGGATTGTGAGACATATCTCCATCCAACCTCAGTTTAGTCTTGGGAGACTCATCACAAAAAGTTCCCGACGGATTAGTTCGAGACCTACAACTTGTAGTAGGAGACTGCATAGTTTCTACCGATTTCCACATCCTAGATATGGAAGACAAGACCGAGAGACCTTTGATTTTAGGAAGACCTTTCCTAGCTACTACTGGAGCTATCATAGACCACAAGTCAAAGAGGACAACCTTTGCTAACATTTACAAGAAGAAGTCATATCCGACTCTCTCCAAGCCGAAACCGTGGCCGACCTACTCGCTACATGAAGAGCCAATGGATCCTAATATTGGTAAGCTGAAGCAATTCAACCAAGGAGCATCCACAAGTACCAGCAACCTGCCACCCAAGCAACCCAAACCGCCTAACCCACCACAAATTTCCAAGATCAAGATCATAGTTCCTCCTGAGCTAAGTAACAAAAGCAAGGAGCAGATCCAATAGATGATAAGGCATATACTAAAGAAGTTCTTCTTCATGCAAAAGTTTTGGAACTTCCGCAAAAGGACAACTTGTTGTTGAAGCTGGAGCAGACTATCAAGATATCAAAGGAGCCAAAGGAGCATTGATTCCCGAAGCTGAATTTTCTCAAGCCTAATTAAAGGCACCAAACATTGAGCCAACGGCGTTAAACAAGCGCGCTACTTGGGAGGCAACCCATGTATAGTAAGTATTTTTTTTAGGATTTATTTTCTTTTACTTTTAATATTTTTGCATTTTAGTTTCAAGTTTATAAAAAAAAAAATAGAAAAATAGAAAATAAAAAAGCCAAAAAGAAGGTAGAAGAAGGTCCATGGATTATCTACACAACTATGTCTAGTGGCAAGTACCACCTACTGACCGGCCATGTTCAACATGACTGAAGCATGCCGAAGGCGACTGATCAATCACCATCCTTGAGTGATCGATGCCGAGAGTCCCCACCAGCCATACCAGCCGTAGTCGATGCCATGACCTATGTCCTATGTACCGCGTACCCCACTGCACCACTTGCTGATGTCCGCGACCGTTCTCCCGTGTACCGCGAGACAAATCTGAACCCACCACAATCCTCATCACCAACCATCACCATCCTTTTACTTAGGTATGTTTTTGTTATTTTTATTTTATCATTATTATTGATGGTTTTAGGTTTTTGTTTCAAGGAGGATGCATTTAGAGATATATCAACACAATTCGGTTGAACTTAGCCTAGTTCAAACTCGATATCAAGCAACCAAAGGAAGTACACATGGTTAGTAACCAGATTTTTGTTCCACAGCCGAACTCTAGACAATTTTTGGGCAACCATTAAACGTCTAGAGTCGACAAAACATCATTCCATCCAGGTGACATTGTTCTTAAATCCTACACTTTTCCTTATGATTTTTAATCCTCAACTCTTTCTTTTTTCCCACCGAGGACGGTGTGATTTAAGTCTGGGGAGAAGGATGTTCCATCCTATACTAATGCTATTTTCTATTTTGTTGACTGGAGACCTTTTTCCACTTTTTACATCAATAATTTTGACATTTTTATCGAGTCACATTTTATTTTATTGAGTCAAAACTAGTAGGGGATTATGATCTTATTCTAACGGTTTATTTGATTTGGATTAACACTCTTATGACTCTTGATTATGCTTGACAACAGAACCAAAATTTGGAAAGACTGTGAGCCGACTCAACAATCCCCCAAGTCCCTATTCGATGGATATTCAGATGATCTAACGTTGTCTCTAACTTTTATAGGACCTAAATCGGACTTAATTATCAAGCCCTGGGAATTGGTATACATTGTACTAGATCTCTACATTCAAGCCACACAAGACATTGCAATTCTTCAAAAATATGTTCCCCTCTCTCTTCCTTCAATACTCTAAAAAAAGAGAGAAAGAAAAGAAAAAAAAAAGAAGAGAGAGAATAAAAGATGAGATGATTTGATCAGTTTAGAGGGGTAGGTAAATTACTTGTGACCTCATTATTCTACTCTTGAGTGAAATGATTACACAAAGCTTGGAAGCGAGGGGTAGGTAAATTACTGATGACCCCAGTATTCGCCTACACCTTTGATTAAAAAAAATAGAAAAGTAGGGTGAGATAGATCTCTTGGAAGTGATAAAAGGGAGAGGAAATGAATCATACGAAGAAAGTCTTTGCTTGAGGAAGCCTATGATCGATTTTCCCTTGGTAAGATTTCACTTTTTATTATTGCTTTAGTTTATGTAAAGAGATAACAATGGAGATTCTGGAGACTCTAAAGAATTGTTTGATCAAAGAGCGTTGATGATTCTCATGGTGGATTACAAATGTAAGTTCCTAATGTCAAGGTGAAGAAGAATGCAAAGACAATATCCCCAAAGATAAGTGAATTCCCATTATTTTCAAAACCTCTTTTCCATGATTTATTCTGATTATTTGCTTGAGGACAAGCAAAGTCTAAGTCTGGGGGAGTTGATAACATCATTATTTTACTCAAATTAACTATAGTTTTCATATGCATTTAGGAAGAGTTTGATGAGATTTCAAGTAAAAAAGGCCTATTATCAGGTATTTCAGGTTTCAATAAGGTTTGACAGGTTTTATAGCAATTTAGACCAAAAGTCAAGGAAAATACATTTTAGGAAAGTTTCAGATCTCTTCAGTACGGGCCACTTTTGAAGACCTTCCAGAACTCAAATTGTGACGTGCTTGGTGTCTATGGAAAGCTGAAAGAGTCATCTTTCTCCTCGAAGTCCATACATTCATCCGGAAGTTATTCCCGATTTACCGAGACGTGTTACAAACCGACGTGAAGAGAAGCAACCAGCCGATGGGCTTTTATTCGAGGCCTGACCAGCGACCATCACGGCGGCCCAGTCCAAGCCTCCTCCACGGTCCAGAAGCCTCTTTCGCCGCCCCTTGTCCTGCACTCAAGAAGAAAATACATTCCTACCCTTACAAACCCTAATCCAAGACAAAACCCTGTAAATACTCTTAAGACCTAGGCTTTCAAGGTGTGCTTCCTTTGTGCCTCGTAATTCTTCATCCACGCCACCAGCAGCTGACCTAGAGACGACCAAAGACTCCTCTTCAGACGTCGAAGCTCGTCCTCTCTCAGCTCCTTTTAGAAGCCATCGCCGAAGACACCAATCTCTTTCTAGTTCTTTCATACTTTCATTGCTTTTGGGGTCAAGTTACTTTTGTGACAAATAGAGAAATTTCCTATGAACCCCTTCTTGTTATTTGATACGTTTTTGATGCTATACTTTATAATATCAATGTCGTTTCTTTGCATCATGAGCGAGTAGTTTATTTGTTGGGTTCTATGGGGTGATTCAAGGGGAATTCATGGTTCGCTTCAATTAGGTTGTTAGATCTTATTTTTGGTTTTATATTAAAGTTCTTTTGGGACATCTTTATCTTAATGCATGTGCTTGGATTGATAACCAAGTGCTGATCTAGAGAACGGGAGCGTTAACCGCGTTATCCTACTTCTCCGAACTAGTGTTATACCAAAACATCGCGTCGTAACCTGCGTAAGTTGAGTTGCAGAGTTTGGTGAATGTATCGAACTTATTTAACTAGCTGATTGACATGTGTTGTTGCCTGCGAAAGTTGAGTAACGGAGTATGAAGACTTTAGACTTTCATTCTATGAAAATAGCTTGTTAGTTCATTAGTGTTTCGTAGTTGATAAACTAGATCGAAATTAGTATTTACTTGTTAGATCTTACACTTAATATTGCTTAGAACCATGAAAACCCTGAGATGACTCCCAAAACGCCCAACGCCTTACTCTTATAGTTTTAAACCGTTTTTATTTATTTGCAATAGACATTAGGAAAACCGAAACCCCAATCTCTTATTTAGTCTTAGCCATAGTTCTTTCTCTTATAATTCAATATGTGTTAGCTATTACTCTCTGTGGGATCGATCCTAAAATACTACAATTGATTAATTGTGCACTTTCAGTCGTCGTGTAGTCTTTTCAGGTAAAAGATTTGGAGTGAAATTCTACACACATCACTAATCAACCTAGAATGTTTTACAATCTATTCACTAGACAATGAATCTTTGAACCTTGCAAAAACACTCTCGTGATAGAAACAATCAACCTTAGTCACTCCCCTACCCAACTCTCATTGGAGAAACATGACTAAGCAGGCATTAAAATATGATTCATTACTGTCAATAAACTCCTTACACATCTAATCTCTTAGGCTAAGTGAGTAAATCTCTAGCATTAGCTAATTCAGGCATTTCATCGAACACCTCTCGGGCGGAAATGCCTTGAATATAATCTCAACCTCTCGGTCTGAAAATAGCACTAAGAACACTAATCCATAAGGAAATTTTCATAAAACAATCAAGCTAAAGATCATAACCGATTGAGAATACATACTAGCGTATCCCATCCCTAGAAACTTTGATTCACTACTCAGATCTCATGGCAAAGAACATAAACCCAGAAATAAATAAAAATTGCATAATCATAAAAATGAAAAGGAGATAAACGTTTTATTAGAAAGAAGCAATAGCAAAATGTAAACAGAATTCAAGTTGAAAGAATAACAAAAATTGGAGAATTTGCTCAAAGAAAAGTGTAAAAACGGCTCTCGCCTCTTATCTGTCAAAAATAGGGTTAAGAGGGGGTATTTATAAGAAAACAGGTTGACCTAGCCACTTCAGCAGGTATCCGACCATGGTACACAAGGTGGAACTCGAGCTCCACTTCGGGTGCATGGTCGGATAGGCGATCGGGTGGTTTCATTCTTCGATCTGGATGTATATACACTCACTAAAACAGGAATAACTCTTGAACCGCATATCTGATTGGCCTGATATCACCATCATTGGAAAGATAACTCGCTTTCCTATAACATTGATGAAGAACTCAGAAGCTGAATACAAACGTATAATCTTCATTCGAGTCGATATTTGAAGGTCTCGTCATGAACTCGACCAGGTACTATGTGGCAATGATCATGTGGTATGGTCGGGTGCCTCCTTTTTCCTTCTTGATGCTTTAGATCCTTTATGGTCAGGTTAAGGTTCAGACTGTTCTTCTCGCACGATCACTCCATTGGATACATCTCAGGTTTTAGCTCATTCTTGCCCTTTTTGGGCTCCAAAGCACCTGATTTCATCCAAAATGTACAAATGCAACAATGCAGCATCTTAAGTAGCCTAAATGAAAATTCCAACGGTTAAGGACCTAAAAATGCTAAGATTAGGGTATATATAATGCAAAATATGGACAAAAAAGGGTGTCTAAAAAATGTAAATTAGAGAGTTATCAGGCACCAAGTGAGAGAGAACCCACATGTATTGTTACGGTTTGATTGTTATCCTTGGCAATGTATGGCTCTAGTTTCACTTGTATGGTCTGTTGTTAAAATCTTGAAGCATTATGGTCTTATGCCCTGGAATTCAACGCTTGTATCCGACAACTTCAAGCAAACTTTCTTTAGCACCATCTTCATCACTAGGACTGTTTATTATAGAAGTTATTCATGGTGCTACCAGTTTGTTCCTGACCCTCCGCTTTGGATGTTAAAGCACTCGACCCTTGACCATCAAACCTTGGTCTACCGTACCCTTACTAATGTGGTGCTCCTGTTAGTGCCCCTCGCTCCGATGAGTTTATTGGCTATGGTTATGTTCTTAACGTCACAATGTCTCTCGATCGTGACTATCTTGTCATCCACCGAAGTTCTCAAGGATGATCAATCAAGCTACCGTGATCTCTCATGTTCCAAGCCGCTTCCTAGAGACGGTTCCATAGCCCTCATGGATTCTATCTCGATGTTACTTATCTACTCTTTTATGGCATTGGGGAATGCTCATATTTGTAACCTTTGTAACTTTTTAAACTTTGAGATCTTTGAATCTCTTCCTTTGTATTTGCTTTGATTTGAATGAATGAGAGCATCTGTTTGACCAAAAAAAAAGATATTACAATTTTTTTTTGTTTTTAACTGTGTTTAAATACAAATTAATGCAAAATTCTTATTAAATGAAATTTTTTGTTAATCACAAATTTTTGTTAATATTAATTTGAAAAATTCAAATTATTAATAAAATAGGTAAAAGACATTAAAATAGTATTGAGACCAGTGACATTATCTCGTAATTTGCTTCTTTTTCTTTTTCTATAATCTTGATTAAATAAATTCATGAATTTTGAAAAATAAAAACCTTGCTAAAAACTGCTACCAATCAAGGTTTTAATATTTCACCATAAAACAGGAAAAGGGTCTTTTTGTTTTGGAGAATTTATCCAAAACATTTAAAATTTAATGTCAATGCTTTTTCCAAATTTTTAAAAATCTATAGAAGATCCGTTTTTCTGTTAACAAATAAAAAAACCCGTTTTCTGTTTTAATATTATTGTTAAGATTATATGTTTGGAAATTTGGTAAAACAATTTGTTGCAGCATGTTTATGATAGATAAATCCACAGGAACATGACAAAAAACGTTGTAATAGGCAAAACAACATTAATCATTAATCATACCTATTTATATTGAAATTAATTATATTTTGAAATTTTTCATATTTTGAAATTATAATTGGATAAATAATTTATATTTAGACTAAAGTGTCTGGTTTGACTTAGTTTATACTAATAATTATAAATAATAATAAGATCAAATGATTTTTCTAACTCAAGTGATAGCAACTCTCATCCTTGTTTCCAGTCATATGTATATCTAAAATAATTTCACTTGTATGTTTTTTCTCCTTTGTCCCAAAAAATTTGCCTTCCAAAGAAAAGTAAATTTTCAGATACTTGGTGTTGTTATAATTAATTTATAATTAATGGTTTCGAACTCACTGCCTCAGACATACGCATACCGCTTTTTGGACCACCTGACCGTTAGTTCTTTTTCTAAAATCTATAAATTGTTACTGCTTAATTTTGAAATTTTGTAGCAGATTAGGATGTTTCTTTTGCCTATTTTCTTTTCCTGTCTAGGAGATAAAGTTGTCTCCATGTATTGGTTTTTATTTCTCTGGTCAGCCGGTTTTTGATGTTTCTATCTATTAATGTTTTGGTTTTTTTACATGTTAGAATGGTTGATGTACAACTAAACGTAATTCTGATGATGTGGGATGGGAATATGGAATGTTGTATGATCCAAAAACTCCAGATAAGTTGAAATGCAAGTTGTGTGGAAAAGAAATGTCTGGTGGATTTTATAGGATATTGCTCATCAAAAGGGAAATGTTTCTGCTCGCCCATGGTCAACAAAGGAGGATCAAACTTAGTGTAAGAATGCACTTATAGAAGCAAAGAATAAGAAAACGAAGAAGAGAGAACGTGAAAAAGAGCTTAGAGCTGAGGTGAATATAAATAAACCACATTTGGATAGTGAACTGCAAGAAGAATTTGAAACTCAAACGGCTTCTCACTTCCAAGGTGCCATTGATAAGTTTACGAGTTGCATCAACCCTGAAGCTTCTTTAGCTGCACAAATACGACAACAGAATATTCATGATGCAATTTCTAAAGAGAAGACACATGTTGTTCGTCAATATTGTTCTAGGTGGGTGTACAAGTCAAGTATCCCCTTTAGTGCTATTGATAATGAAAGTTTCAGATTATTTTGTGAAGCATTGGGACAATTTGGACCTGGTTGGATTCCCCCTACTCAATATCAGTTGAGCGAACCATTGTTAAATGAAGAGCCAGAGACGACAAAGAAAAAGTTGAAGAGTTTAGAAGTAGAATGGGAAAATCAAGGCTGTTCTGTGATCACAGATGCATGGACTGACATGAAAAAAGAGAAGCATAATGAATTTGTGTGTCAATTCAAGAGGAGGTACATGTTTTCTTTCTTCAAAGGACACTTCTAAAGATTCTCACACAGGTGAATTTATCTTCAATTACATCGACAAGTGCATTGAAGATATTGGGGGTGGAAAGGTAGTTCAAGTAGTGATTGATGATGCTACAAATAACGCAGAGGCTGCAAGGATGCTTAAAGATAAGAGACCGAGTATATTTTGGTCAGGTTGTGCTGCTCACACCATCGATCTGATGCTTGAGGGAGTTTCCAAGTTGCCTTGGTTTGCAAAAGTGATCAGTCAAGCTAAGTCTCTCACTATCTTTATAGATGCTCATCATAAGACATTATCCATGATGAGAACACAAAAAAAGAGGAGGGATATTGTGAGACCAGGAGCAACAAGATTCGCCACATGCTTCTTAACACTACAAAGTTTATATGAGAAAAAATCACAGTTGATGTCCATGTTCGGCAGTGATGAGTGGCATGAGTGCAAGCATTCTAAGTGTGTAAAAGGAAAACAATCATCTGATACAGTTTTGAGCAATGCGTTTTGGAGTAGTGTTACAGTGGTTTTAAAAGTTTTTTGTCCTATGGTGAAGGTTTTAAGACTTGCAGATGAGGAAAAGAAACCTTCTATGGGATTTATTTATGGAGAGATGTTAGAAGCTAGAAAGTTGATCAAAGAAGGTTCTAATCATCTTGAAAAGAATTATCAGCCTATTTTTCAGATTATGGATGAGAAAATGAAAGGTGATTGGATTCTCCTTTGCATCTTGCTGCTTACTTCTTAAATCCATTCTACTTCTACAGAGATTCTGATATTCAGAATGATTTGGAGATCAGCTTAGGATTTAGTGCTTGTGTTGAAACTTTTTATCATGGTGACTTTGAGAAGCAAAATATAGTCGTCAATGATGAGGTTAATCTCTATAAAAGGAAAATTGGCTCTTTTGGAAAAGACTTAGCAGTAAGAGGATGTCAACAAAATGATGAAAAATTTGATCTCGGTTTGTCTTCTCACTTGAATTTAAATTTATTCTTGTCTCGTCATTTATATGTTTTCTATGAGATATCTTAAAACTGTTAAATTTAGGCAATTGGTGGGCAATTTATGGATGTCATGTACCTACTCTACAAAAGCTAGCAACTAGAGTGCTTGCTTTGACGTCTAGCTCTTCTGGTTGTGAAAGAAATTGGAGTAGCTTTGAAGCAGTTAGTTTTTAATCTATGTTCAGCTTTTTATGTTTGAGTTAGTGATTCATTCAATATTTTTATCTGTTTAAGTATAGCTATCTATGTTACAGCCCTTGTTATAATTCCCGATATATTAATAGGGAAGCATTTTGAGAAAAATGCTGAGGTGTCGTCGCTGGAGAGCTCCAGAAACTTTTTAGCAATTTACCCCCATTTGGTAATACTATTTACAATACATGCCATTATATGTTTAACAAAAAATAATAATAAAAGATGTTGTTAAATTTCTCTCTTTTTTATGTGTACTTATATTTTGTTAACGTGTACTTTTAAAAACTTTAAAAATGTAATATCTAGTTTTATTCGTAAAAATAGTTATTCATCAAATAATATACAATTTTTTTTCCTAAACACTAAAATGTAACAAAAATAATTAACAAATTAAAAGATAAATTTGAACTTAATAGTTCTCATATCTTTACATTTTATGTAAATTCATATTACACTTCTTAGAAAGTCCAAAATTTTTCATATATATTTTTATCTGATCATTTGTCCTGTTCCAACAAATTGGTTTTTAAACCACACAAAAGACATGTTGTCATAAATAGTAACATTTTATTAATATTTTCTCGACTACGTTAACATTTTTCCACGTTCAAAGAATTTAATGAGTGAGACGTATTTTAAACAAAAGAAACAAAATTTGAATTAAGAACACTTTAATTACATATTACCTTTGACACAAACATATATTAATTCAATAATTATAATATTACTCATAATATTTTTTTTTTAAATTATTTTATTTCGCACAAAAAAATCAAGGAGAAAGCGGTAGATGTGATCGTAGATGATGGTAATGAAGAAATTGTGGAAGATAAGATTGTGGAGCAACATCAAGAAGACCAAAGTTCGAGTGTTGGTATTGTGCCTAATACCCAATATTCAAAGGTAAGAGAGCTTTATGATGATGATTTTGAATCTGAAGAAGAAGATGAAGTAATGGTTGACATGGATTTTGAACAGATTATATTCCATGAAACTCTGGAGTTTCATGACACCCCAATGGGTTACTAAGGTTTTTTTTTTTTTTTGTTGTTTAACATGACACACCAATAGTTCTTGTCATCTTGCTGTGATTTTATTAATTTTGTTTGTCTATTGCAGATAATCAAGAAGTCTTAACTAAACCATAAGTCTGACACATGCTAATTACTTGATCATTGAAGAAAGTAAACAAAGGCGAGGTAGTCNAATTTTTTTTTTTTTTTTTTTTTTTCAACCTAACGTTAAACTAGAAAATAACTCCAAAATTGGTTGTCCAAACCGGAGGATAAGAGTTTACAAAAGAGTAGTCTCAATTCTTTTTTGTGACTTTTTGATATATTTGTGTCTCTCAAGATCAAGACCATATTAATTTTTGTATATCATGTGATTGGTAACTTATTTTGTTTTTTGGAATGTATTAATGTTTTTTGTATAGTATGGTTGTCGCCGCCCGAGTAGCGCCTAGATATTTCTTAACCAGACTCTAATCTAGTTCGTATTCTACTTTGTTATTATTTACTACTACTACTGTCCCGTACCATCTTTGTCATCTTCGACAACCATACTGTACATTATGGATTCTAGTTCAGGTTGGGTTTTTCAGCTGGATCCTCTTATCTCAGATCCGAGTATTATGGCCATGCCTATATCTATAAATAACATTGAGGTGGTCATGCCTAGTTGGCTAGTTCTATGAATAACTTTAAGGTACCACTACTTCACATTTGCATTTCTTATTGTAATATTACACTTATACTGTTCTATGAAAAACATTTTCAACTTCAGGTCGATTTTGGTTATTATTGCCGGATTCAGCAAGTTAAGAAAGAAAAAGAAAAATGATTGTCAGCTACATGAACTATACGCCAACACGTAACCACAAATATAAACAATATAAATGTTTTGTTAACTACATGAACTATTGTCATCACATAAGGACATGCATAAACAAACATAGTTTATGTGTACAACACTGTAAATATAAGTTATGTGTACAACATTGATGCGGACATCGATCCTACAAACCAAACCGTTGAACCAGATCTTGTACCACATCCTGTACCAGAAGTACGAAAAGGCCCTATGACACGATCAAAGGCTAAACAGCTAAGGACAAGGTTTAACCTAGCCGTTCAAGACATTGTAAGCTCCCTAGAGCTGAAGGACGTCAACTGGTCTGTACCACCATCATGCCACCATAATGGACATGATCACATTACCGAGGAAGAGCTTGCTGAAGCCTTCACCCAAATGAGGCTTGATCAGACCAGTTCCCTAGGTATGAAACCTCTTTTGGCAGGTCAAGGAACCTCAAGAATCCAAGAGAAGACATTGGAGCTGCAAGAGACGTGTGATACAAGCTACACCTCCGAAAGCAATCAAGAGAGTGAAGATCAAGACCAAGACATAGAGGACATGTACGAGCATCAAGAGACTGATCAAGATACTCTAGAGGAACTCCAAGAAGACCCCTACTTCAATAAACAAGCCAACAATCAAGCACAAGACAAGAACCGTGAAGTAGCACAGCGAGTAGTACAAGAAGTGATTCAGAGAACATCAATTGGGCCTAGATCGCATCCAGGTAAGTCTTATTCAATATTTTCGATCCTTGCAGGTCCCACCAACCCCAACAACGGCTAGAAGACTTGCTCATCAAGAGAGATCAAGTCTACTTTAGCATTTTCTTTTATTAGTTTATTTACTTTCCAAAAACAATGGTTTTGTGTTTGATTTTATTTGCTTTCCTTTGTTGCATTATTTTGCATTTATTTCGGCCTTAGGGCTAGCTGAAGGACTCTTATAAAGTCCCCCTGCAGCAGTTGTACGATTTTTCACCTTTGATTATCAATAAAATACTGAATTTTCTTACTTCTTCTCTTTAAGTGTTCTTGAGAGAATAAGCTTGTTCTTTGTCTTGTGTGTGAGATTCCACAAGGCTGAGTACATGTACTATATCATAGACCAATCACATCTCTGTGGTGTACTTCATCTGGTATTAGAGCACAGTTCACGTTGTTTCCTTGCCAGGTTTATCTTTTCCATTTACTCTCATTTAATTTGTAGCTTTTGTTTTATTTTATTAAAAAATAATAAAAAAATATATATATATATCTTAAGAATCTTAGTTTGTTGCAGCCTTGTCTCTAGGTTGTTTAGTTTTATTTACAAATACAAAAAAAAAGAAATCACCGTTTGTTTCCGTTAGTCGTCTGTTTCACTGTTTCAGTCTCTGTATTAGTTGTTGTACTATTTCATCTCGCATTTAAAAAAAAAACAAAAAAAAATTCCTTTTTAGCTTTTGTTTCATTGCTTTTATAGTCTAATACTGCTTTTCATTCGTAAAATTTCACTCACTATGGGAGAAAATGCAGATATACCCCAAGACGCCATGATGCAAATGATGAGAACCCTCACAGAGCAGTTGAGAGGACTCGGCGATAGGATAGGCCGTTTGGAGCAACCTTAGGCGAGGGTTGACATTGGACCAGATCCAGAACAAAGGAATGTCCGCGACGAGGAAGACGAATCCATTGACATGGATGATGATGATCCACCACCAGATCCATTAAGGCGTCAACATCAGCGGAGAGAAGATCCTTTGATGTGGAACCGTGCTAGAGAGGTAGAACCACGAGAACAAAATCGAGATGTTAAACTAATACCTCCTACTTTTGCAGGAAAGTCTAATCCGGAGGTTTACATGGACTCGGAGAGACGTATGGAATACATATTCCAATGTTATGGCTATGGAGAAGCTCGAAAGGTAGCCCTTGCATCGGCGCGGCTCACCGACAATGCCTTGTCATGGTGGGATAGGACAGTAGCCGATAGAAGGAGGCAGCGGTTTGCTACCATCAGCAGTTGGGGAGATATGAAGTACCTCTTGAGGTTGAGGTATGGCCCTGATCATTATCAAAGAGACTTACAAAAACGTTTTAGAAAATTGTCTCAGGGAATAAGGACTGTAGATGAGTATTTTGAGGAGTTTGAGAAGCTCATGAACTCATTGGAGCTGGAAGAATCGAGTCAGTCCCTAATGGCTCAATTCATTGACGGCTTGCAAGAGCGTATAGCCCGAAAGGTGGAGACATCGAACTACAACAGCCTACATGAACTACTTCACAAGGCTGTACAAGTAGAGTAGCAAATCCAGTGTAAGATGTCTTTAAGGAACCGTACTAGAAACAACACGCCTTGGAATGCAAGCAACAACCGGAGCATAGATAAAGGCAAAACCATAGACAATGACTCAAGGTTCAAGAACAATTCTAGTGAGGCACCTAAAACCTCTAAACCCGAACCAGGTAAGTTCCCTAACACTAGTCAATCCCGTACCCGTGACATTACTTGTTTTAAATGTCAAGGCAGGGGACACATGGCGAGAGAATGACTGAACCAAAGGGTGATGATTGTCACACCTAGTGGAGACTATGAGTCTCAAGATGAGTAAGATGAGTACCAGACTGATCTGGAGAATGACGTGGAGTATCCTGAGGTAGGAGAACTCCTTGTGATCCGGCGTATGCTGAGTGTACTTGTCGACCCCGAGGAGAAAGTTCAAAGGGAAAATATATTTCACACTCGATGCACAATCAAGAACAAGGTATGTAATTTAATTATTGATGGAGGTTCTTGTACTAATGTTGCTAGCAAGTATATGGTGGACAGGTTAGGTCTTCAGAAAACAAAGCACCCGAGGCCATACAAACTTAGGTGGCTTAACGATGACACCGAGCTGAAAATTGCTGAACAATTTATTGTATCATTCAGCATCGGGAAATATCAGGATCAAGTCATCTGTGATGTAGTTCCAATGAGAGCCGGACATCTTCTTCTTGGAAGACCATGGCAGTTTGATCGAGCTACAACTCACGACGGTCGAACAAACCACTACACTTTCACGCACAATGACCGTAAGTTCAACCTTGCCCCTCTAAGTCCTTCTGAAGTTCATGAGTTGCAAAAACACATGAACAAAGAGGTCGAGGTAAGGACTTCTAACCTTTATTTGAGATCCAATGAGATTTGTAAAACCATGATTGCCAAGGGCACCGTGCTACTAATGTTTTTCAAAGAATGTTTAAGTACAGGTACAAGTGAGCTTGAACTACCCGCTGAAGTACGAGCTGTACTAGATCAATACAAAGACGTGTTTCCGGAGGAGATACCACCAGGATTACCCCCTATTCGTGGCATTGAACATCAGATCGATCTTGTACCAGGTTCTGCTCTACCTAACAAACCAGCTTACCGAATGTATCCAAAGGAGTCTAAGGAGTTAGAGAAGCAAGTGCGTGATCTCATGGATAAAGGGTACATCAAAGAGAGCCTCAGCCCCTGTGCGGTACCAGTTCTCTTAGTTCCAAAGAAGGATGGTACATGGAGGATGTGTGTTGATTGTCGAGCAATCAACAATATCATCATCAAGTATCGACATCCCATTCCAAGACTAGATGACATGTTGGACGAGTTAAGTGGTGCAATCTTCTTCTCCAAAATTGACTTGAGGAGCGGCTATCACCAGGTCCGAATGAGGGAAGGAGACGAGTGGAAAACCGCGTTTAAAACCAAGCAAGGTCTCTATGAGTGGCTTGTCATGCCATTTGGGTTAACCAACGCCCCAAGCACCTTCATGCGACTAATGAACCAGGTTCTAAGGTCATTTATTGGTAAATTTGTTGTTGTTTATTTTGATGACATACTTATTTACAGTAAGTGCCATTCTGATCACATTAAACATCTAGGGTTAATTTTGAAAACGCTTCGGAAGGAAGGCCTTTATGCTAACCTAAAAAAGTGCTCCTTTTGTACTGATAAGTGTGTGTTCTTAGGTTTTGTAGTGAGTAAACAGGGCCTACAGGTGGATGAGGAGAAGATTAAGGCAATAAGAGAATGGCCTACTCCAACTTCGATTGGACACGTTCGCAGCTTTCATGGTCTCGCACGCTTCTACAGGAGGTTCGTCAGGGATTTTAGTACAGTGGCTGNCTAACAAACCAGCTTACCGAATGTATCCAAAGGAGTCTAAGGAGTTAGAGAAGCAAGTGCGTGATCTCATGGATAAAGGGTACATCAAAGAGAGCCTCAGCCCCTGTGCGGTACCAGTTCTCTTAGTTCCAAAGAAGGATGGTACATGGAGGATGTGTGTTGATTGTCGAGCAATCAACAATATCATCATCAAGTATCGACATCCCATTCCAAGACTAGATGACATGTTGGACGAGTTAAGTGGTGCAATCTTCTTCTCCAAAATTGACTTGAGGAGCGGCTATCACCAGGTCCGAATGAGGGAAGGAGACGAGTGGAAAACCGCGTTTAAAACCAAGCAAGGTCTCTATGAGTGGCTTGTCATGCCATTTGGGTTAACCAACGCCCCAAGCACCTTCATGCGACTAATGAACCAGGTTCTAAGGTCATTTATTGGTAAATTTGTTGTTGTTTATTTTGATGACATACTTATTTACAGTAAGTGCCATTCTGATCACATTAAACATCTAGGGTTAATTTTGAAAACGCTTCGGAAGGAAGGCCTTTATGCTAACCTAAAAAAGTGCTCCTTTTGTACTGATAAGTGTGTGTTCTTAGGTTTTGTAGTGAGTAAACAGGGCCTACAGGTGGATGAGGAGAAGATTAAGGCAATAAGAGAATGGCCTACTCCAACTTCGATTGGACACGTTCGCAGCTTTCATGGTCTCGCACGCTTCTACAGGAGGTTCGTCAGGGATTTTAGTACAGTGGCTGACCAATGACTGCCGTGATCAAGAAAAACGTGCCTTTCTCATGGGGAGAAGCTCAAGAACAGTCCTTCAACACATTGAAAGAGAGGCTCACACAAGCACCGGTCTTAGCCCTCCCAGATTTTGAAGTTATGTTCGAAGTAGAGTGTGATGCATCAGGCTTGGGAATTGGAGCTGTACTACATCAGAGAAAAAGACCCGTGGCTTTCTTTAGTGAGAAATTGAGTGGAGCTACGTTGAACTATCCGACCTACGACAAGGAGCTTTATGCCTTAGTTCGAGCACTAGAAACGTGGCAACATTACTTGTTATCCAAGGAATTCATCATTCACACCGATCATGAAACCCTCAAGCATCTCAAGGGTCAGACTTCACTTAAGAGGAGGCATGCAAAGTGGTTGGAGTTCATTGAAACATTCCCATACGTGATAAAGTACAAGAAGGGAAAAGAAAATATGGTTGTTGATGCATTGTCAAGGAGATATGCTCTCATAGCTACTATGGAGGTTAAAGTAATGGGATTTGAGCATATCAAGGAGTTGTACAAAGATGATCCAGAATTAGGAGAGTGCTACAAGGAGTATGGCAAAGGAGCATACCAAGCATTCTACTTGCAGGATGGGTTTCGATTTAGAGACAAGCGGTTGTGTATTCCTCAAGGTTCCAGCACATGGTGGAGGTTTGATGGGTCACTTTGGTGTCGACAAAACCTTGGTTGTGGTAATGGAACACTTCTTTTGGCCCCATCTGAAGAAAGATGTTGAGAGATTTTGTGCTCGATGCATTGTTTGTCACAAAGCAAAATCAAGGTTACATCCTCATGGTCTTTTCTTACCATTACCTATTCCTAACGCCCCTTGGGTAGATATTTCTATGGACTTTTTCTTAGGATTGCCAAAGATTAAACACAAGGATTCAATCTTTGTTGTTGTGGACCGGTTCTCCAAGATGGCACACTGCATCCCATGTGACAAGACCAATGATGCGACGCAAACCACAAATTTGTTCTTCAAGGAAGTGGTGCGTCTCCATGGAATCCCAAGGACAATAGTCTCTGATCGTGACACCAAGTTCTTGAGTCACTTTGGAGAAAGTTAGGTACCAAGCTTCTATTCTCTACAACTTGTCATCCCCAAACGTATGGACAAACTAAAGTGGTAAACCGAACTCTCTCTACTTTACTTAGAGCCACTCTTGGTAAAAATATGGCAACATGGGTTGATTGTATTCCTTTTATCGAGTTTGCTTATAATCGTGCTGTCCACTCGGCTACAAAACTATCTCCATTTGAGATAGACTATGGAATTAACCCTTTGTCTCCATTAGATTTAGCACCATTGCCTCAGATAGAACAGGTTTGCCAAGATGGGCTAAGAAGAG
>NC_025688.1:4396105-4410709 GCF_000633955.1 Camelina sativa | reverse complement strand
AAGTGGTAAACCGAACTCTCTCTACTTTACTTAGAGCCACTCTTGGTAAAAATATGGCAACATGGGTTGATTGTATTCCTTTTATCGAGTTTGCTTATAATCGTGCTGTCCACTCGGCTACAAAACTATCTCCTTTCGAGATAGACTATGGAATTAACCCTTTGTCTCCATTAGATTTAGCACCATTGCCTCAGATAGAACAGGTTTGCCAAGATGGGCTAAGAAGAGGAGAAATCATCAAGAAGTTACATGACAAGGCCAAAGCAAATTTGGAAAATAAGAATGCCGACAACAAACGCAAGGCTGATCGGGGAAGAAAGGAGATGTTGTTCATACCGGGAGATTGGGTTTGGTTGCATATGAGGCCTGAGAGATTTCCAACACAACGAGCTTCTAAGTTATCACCAAGAGGCGACGGTCCATTTAAAGTTCTTGAGAAGATCAGTGACAATGCCTACCGTTTGGAGCTACCAAATGAGGTAAAAATTTCTCACACTTTTAATGTAGCTGACTTGTCTGCTTATGATCCAGAAGATTCAGTTTTGATGACAAAACCTTCTGAAGAGGGAGGGAATGATGCAGACATCGATCCTACAAACCAAACCGTTGAACCAGATCCTGTACCAGAAGTATGAGAAGGCCCTATGACACGATCAAAGGCTAAACAGCTAAGGACGAGGTTTAACCTAGCCGTTCAAGACATTGTAAGCTCCCTAGAGCTGAAGGACGTCAACTAGTATGTACCACCATCATGCCACCATAATGGACATGATCACATTACCGATGAAGAGCTTGCTGTGAAGCCTTCACCCAAATGAGCCTTGATAAGACCATTTCCCCAGGTATGAAACCTCTTTTGGCAGGTCAAGGAACCTCAAGAATCCAAGAGAAAACATTGGAGCTGCAAGAGACGTGTGATACAAGCTACACCTCCGAAAGCAAGTGAAGATCAAGAAAAAGACATAGAGGACATGTACGAGCATCAAGAGACTGATCAAGATACTCTAGAGGAACTCCAAGAAGACCCCTACTTCAATAAACAAGCCAACAATCAAGCACAAGACAAGAACCGTGAAGTAGCACAGCGAGTAGTACAAGAAGTGATTCAGAGAACATCAATTGGGCCTAGATCGCATCCAGGTAAGTCTTATTCAATATTTTTGATCCTTGCAGGTCCCACCAACCCCAACAACGGCTAGAAGACTTGCTCATCAAGAGAGATCAAGTCTACTTTAGCATTTTCTTTTATTAGTTTATTTACTTTCCAAAAACAATGGTTTTGTGTTTGATTTTATTTGCTTTCCTTTGTTGCATTATTTTGCATTTATTTCGGCCTTAGGGCTAGCTGAAGGACTCTTATAAAGTCCCCCTGCAGCAGTTGTACGATTTTTCACCTTTGATTATCAATAAAATACTGAATTTTCTTACTTCTTCTCTTTAAGTGTTCTTGAGAGAATAAGCTTGTTCTTTGTCTTGTGTGTGAGATTCCACAAGGCTGAGTACGTGTACTATATCAGAGACCAATCACATCTCTGTGGTGTACTTCAATCCGCCAGCACTTCCCCCTTTATCGATCCCACACGAGAGAAGCGACCGCCATCGTGTCAGATCTACATCATCAACCATCTTTCCTTCACAAGAGAGAAGCGACTGCCAGCTTATGTAGCCATCATCTCTATCCCGGTACAACATCATAAACATCTAATCCATCTTGCAAGTCAAAGTTTATGGCCATAAAGACAGATATGAGTAAGGCGTACGATCAGGTTGAATGGGTTTTATTGAGCAGGTGCTTCGGAAAATGGGTTTCTGAGAGAAATGGGTTTCTTAGAGAAACGGATTTCCTGGATTCTGTTTCGTGTTACCTCAGTGGAGTATCAGATTTTACTGAATGGGCAACCGAACGGGCTTATTCAACCAGCTCTTGGTTTGAGGCAGGAGGATCTGTTATCCCCTTATTTGTTTATTTTATGTAGGGAAGTCCTCATTTCTAATGTTCGGAAGGCGGAAATGGATAAATTGATCACATGCATTAAGGTGGCTAATCAGTGTCCACCTATCACTCATCTTTTTTTTGCGGATGATAGTCTGTTTTTTTGTAGCAACAAAAGAAGAATGCGGGGCTATTTTAGGTGTTTTGAGGAGCTATGAGGCAGCCTCTGGTCAACAGATAAATGTATCCAAGTCGTCGCTTCAATTTGGTCACAAGCATCAAGTGGTGCGTCAGTCAGTAACTCTCGAGTAGGTACTCGATGGTCAACTCGATCGGGTGGGTGATTGGGTTGATATTCGGATAGGTATTGTTGTTGTCCATAAATCCGACTGTGATCCATATTCTCCCCATCCTGGACATCACTATTGTAACATCCTAGTTTAGGGGATGCATCGGTCTATGCAAGGTCGGTTATGTGCGGTTCGACTTAAGTTAAACGCTGCGTTTTGGGGTTAGGGAAAACCCTTAAGTCGAGTTTTGCCATCATTAGACGATTTTGGCCGTTTTTGAGAAGAAGAGAAGAGAGAAAAGAGTTCTTAAGCATTTTGGTGAGATTCTTGGTGTTTGGTGGTTGTTCTTGGGAGATGTGAGGCTTAGAACGTTGTAGGAGCTTGCTAGGAGTGTAGATCTTGCGTTTTAGAGTCAGAATCGTCTTTGGCAAAGGTGAGTGCATGAACATGGCTTATCGAAGCTTGAGATTTCTCTGATCTTCTTGTGTATGTGTTGTTTGGCTTGTTAGAACGTTGTTTAAGGTTTTGTGAAGATTTGTTGTGGCTTGGGATCCTGTTTGATGGTTGTAGGAACGAAGATCCGGCGAGAAGCTTCGGGGAAAAATAATGCTCGGCACGTGCGTCGGTTGATGCACTTTGTGCGTTGGTCGATGCAATGCAAGGATGACGCTATTTGACCTATGAGCGTCGGTCGATGCCATGTGGAGGCGTCGGTCGATGCAGTGTTAGTGTCGGTTGATGCAGGCTAGTCTTGCATTGTCGATGCAAGCTTGTGTCGGTCGACGTAACCCCTGATGGTGTCGGTCGACGTAACCCCTGATGGTGTCGGTCGATGCATGGTTGGTGTCGGTCGATGCAGTTCCTGGTTTGTTTGTTGATTGTGTTTGATGGTTAGGGTATCTCAACTGCTTGTGTGTATAGATGGGAGGATTGTCTCACTGAGTCCTTATTAAATACTCATGCATCTCAATTTATGTTTGTGGTGCAGGTAAAGGCAAAGTGTGATCGTGGAATCAAGGCGATGAAGAGGAGGGTGTTCTAGTGACTCGATTGGTTGTTGTCTGGCTTTGCTAAGTTGCTAGAGTTGGGTCATTAGAATGTGGTTGAGGTTGCTGGTTCTATGATTCATGTTGTTTGGTTCATTGGTTTATTTGTTATGACTTCATACTCGTTATTTGAGTATTGGATTATTGGATTATTGGTATTGGTTTTGGTTATCCGCTGTTGGGTGTTTGTGGTTAAGTGGATAGTGGATATGGGACCACTAGTTTAGATTATTATTATTATTAATTTCTATTATTTATTATTAAAAAAAACAGGTCGGGTCGTTTCAGTTTGGTATCAGAGCCCTTACGGTTCTAGGTTTGAGTTCAATATGCTTTGTGTTGTAGATGTGTGGGATTTGCTTGCTTTGAATTATTATGTGAGTTAGTCAATTGTGTGTGGCATGGAGTCCTAGAACATCCTCTTCGAGACTACTGTGTGATTCCACGGTGAGTTTATGTTTTTGTGTTCCATATAAATTGTTTGCTTAGCCTTTGGTTCATAGTAGTGCAAATGGTTAGAGAGGGTGTTGTTTCTGGTCGTGAACGCGGACGTGGTCGTGGACGCGGATGTTGATGCAGTACTTTTCTATCAATTAAATTATCAATCCACAATTTGCATTAATCAACTCACTAAGAATACACAAAGATGCTCAATATATTCTTAAACAGAAAAAGGTTCTTTTGTAACAATCTTAACTAACAAACTGATTCAAAGAAATAAAACAAGACAATTCAAACAATGCAAACTCAAAGAAACAGAGCACAACTAGAAACAGACTTTAAATCAAGATTAAACAAGTGAACCTTGGGTAAGGTAATTGACTTGGGAGATAGCTAACCAATCCTAGATGTCTAAGCAAACAATCAAGAACAATACTATGGCTAAGAACAGTTAAGCAAATCAATCCATTTCCATGATAGAGATCCTATGCTAATCAAGTGATAATCAACAATTTCCAAAGGCAATCACAAGGTAAGCATGCATTATAAACAAGTCTAAATACCACTAAGCATCCTAATCATCAATTTCCATTGGCTAGGAATGCAAAGCTCTTGAATAGTTTGGTTCAGGAATTTCATCAAACACCTTATGGGCATGGAAATCCTAATGTCTAGATTCAAGCATTATCAAGCCTATCTAGCATTATTAACACTAAACAAGATAGGAATCACATAAATAAACCCCTAGACATCAAAGATCAATCATCTATCTCCCTAATCTACCAAGCCCAAAGTTCTAAAGGATCTACTCACTCATAGTTATGATCACACAAAGGAATGGGGTTGATCTTTGTGAAATCATAATAAGAGATCATAGATTAAGAGATTTGAAGAAGAAATTGCTATTAGAAACTTAGAAGTACTCAATCAATCCACAAACCAAGAGTAAGAGAGCTTAAGAACCCTAAAAGGCTGCTAAACAAAAGATAAACCAAAGATAAGAGATAAGTCTCCCCTTAATAGGGTTAGAGTATTTATAGCAAAATAAAAGGGAGCCGGGTCAACCCAGTTCAAACGAGGTCAAACCCGGATCAAAACTAAAACAAGTATGGCAATGGTCTCACACGACCATTCTTTGGCCGCTGGTCTTGGCTGCTGGTACTGGCGATCTCCCCCTTGATGTTCTCCATCGGCCAGCTCTTGACCGATTGGGATGGCCGCTGGTCTTCACTCGGCCATTGTTTGGCCGCTGCTGCAAACGATCAATGCACGTCTACTATTCACTTGGCCAGTGCTTGGTCGCTGGTCTTGACCGATGGTCTCACACGGCCATGCTTCCGCTGCTGCTCCTGCCCGCTGATGGTGGCGATCTTCCTCTGACTGTATATACGCTCACTAGAACAGGTATAAATCCTTACAAACACATCCGATTGTCTTGAAATCGCCTCCATTGAAAAGATTTTTCAATTTCTAATAACTTTGGTGAAGAATTCTGGAGCTAAATCCCAAGGGAAGGTCTTCATACGAGTCGATCTTTGAGGGACTGCAGACTGGTTCCGAATCATCAATCATCTTGTGTGCATCCAAATGTGTGTCTTCCATTATATTGCTAATTCTTGACTTATTTAGCTCCAAAGAACACTTTCCTTGTACATCTCTACTCCAACACATGAGATACCAAACTTGATGCAAAATGCAACCTAAACAACCTAAATACTCATGAATATGCACAAAACAATGAAAAAAAACAAGGCTTAAAACCCAACAAAAACACAAGATATCAACTCCCCCAAACTTATCTCTTGCTGGTCCTCAAGCAAGAACCAAACAAAAAGTGAGAGAGAGAGGTTTGAAAAAGGGATTCAGAGCTATAAAGCATCAACAAATGATTCAAACCACAGTCCTTAAATGTAATCCAATGGTGCTAAGATCAATCAAAGTCCTTACAAATATTTTTCTACGCTTTTCACAATACACCACTGTAGTTCACTTTCTATCTATTGGTAAAGAATTGCAATCCTATTGAGCATCTCTTTCACATTCATTAAAGTGTTTGGTGTGATCTTGCAAATGGAAAATAAATCAAACTCAATTGGTTTTAGGGAAAGGCTTTTTATAAAGAGGTTGGCAATGGTGTTTTTGGGTGGTTTACTCTCAAACAAAGAGGAATGCTAGACAGTTGTGAAACCTATCTAAGACTCAGAATAATTTGGGCATACAAAGCTTAGCTCTTGATGTTCTACCAACCTAGAAGCTTTTCTACCCTTTTTCTCATCTTTCTTTTCTTTCTTTCAAACCCAAAAACTCAACTTGATTCAACTTAAACCCCTTTTCTTCTTTACTTAAGGTCTTAAACTTTTGAATATCTCTAAGGCTTCACTTTAAACATAAGCTCTCTTTCTTCTTGCTTTGTTGAACTTCTTATGATGAACTCCTATTCTTATAAAACTATGCTTTAGCATTCTTTTTTTTTTATGAAACTTTTCTAGGAGACATCAGCTAAACTTTTATTTCTCTTTTTCTTCTTAAGAGACTTAGAGCTTTTAACCAAACTTAACCTTAGAAAAAAATCTTTTCTTTTCTTTTTCCCCCTTTAATCCCTCTTATTTCCAATCCTTTACCCAAATCAAAATTCTAACCACCTATTTCTTTCAAAACCAGTCCTATTAGCTAGCTATAAAGATTACAAACCTAGCTAAACAAGAGCCAGTTCTTTTTCATTCTCAATACTCTCAAGATTTCACAACCTATAGCATTATCAACAAAGAGGCCTCACTCAACAAATCAACACAAGGGTTGAAAGAAAAGGTTGGGTTTCAAAGGTATGGCAAGAGATTGGGTTAAACAAAATAGAGTGGCAAATAGAGATTGTTAACCCAAATGAAAGGTTTCATGAGCTAGCATTCTAGTCCATAAGCAAGATAATTTAAAGATCAAATTAAGGTCCAAATAATATAGAGATGCAGCAATGATCAAGCAAGCTTTACACTAGAAGAAAATGCTTTCAAGTGACACAATGCTTTAAGCTTAGACTCTTCATTTTTTTCCAAAGATTAAACAAGCACCAATGAACTATAAATGAGGGATGTGGGTTCAATCCTAAGATTCTACTTCTAACAGGTAGCATCATTATTATCCAAAATGCAAATGCAAATGCATACTAAATGTTTCTAGACTCAATCCTAAACACAAGAATGAATATGCAAAGCTACATGCATTTGTTTTTGTTTTTTTTGAAAATTTTTAAAAAATTTTGATTTTTCTCAAAACAAAGCTATTAACAATGCATCACACAAAATATGAAAATCAAAACAAAACACAATGTTAGATGGTTAGTCCCTCCCCCAAACTTAATTCACACAGTCCCTGTGTGAGAAAAGTCCAAGAGAAAGACTAACACAATAAAGAAAACAAGACTCAAATGATATATACAATGGAAAGTTAGGACCATACCTTGGCCCTAGTTTTGAACCTTAGGGAATGGAGTGATAGGAGGAGCTTTAGTGCTCCCTTTAGATCCTGTTGAAATGGTGGAAGGAGATTGGAGGTTGATAGTAATGACACTTAAGAGAAGTTCATGAAGCTTATCTTTGTCATAATGATACTTGGGATCTAGCTTGGCTTTGACACTTGCAAAGGGTGAAGAAGGACCTTTGTGTTTCACTTTGTACTCTATTGCTCCATCAACAAGCCCCAAGGGATGCAAACACAAACTCATAGGAGATGAAACAATGGTGGGAGGGTGGTTTTGTTTCTTCTTCCTCTTCTTCTTGTCAACAATTTTATTTGCTTGACCCAAATCCCCTTCTCTCGAATCTCCTTTGAGGTCATCAAATAAAGAGTCTAAACACTCACCATCCAAAATGTCCTCATCAAGCTTTGTAGTCTCTTTAATCCCCACTTTATCAACTTGGAGCTCTTGATGTTGATCATTCAAGTCTATATGGGCTTCCTTAGTTGCACTTTTTCACTAGTGATTGTTCCACAAAACATTGTAGAGTTACTCTCTTATTTGGGAAATCAATGCTTCCCCCACAGTGTTGAGAAAGGGAGTTCCTAGTTTGAGAGGGAGCCTGTTGGTTTCTTTTATCTCAACTACCATGAAGTCTGTTGGAATTGTGCAATCACCAACCTTGAGTGGATAGTTCTCAATCAAACCAAGTGGAGATTTTGAGGAAGCATCTCCAAACATGATGGAAGCAGAGGGCTGCTTCATGGCTTTGATCCCAAGACTCTTTACCATCTCAAGTGACATCACATTAACACTTGCTCCTGAATCACATAAGGCATCATCAAGTTGTAAAGCACCAAGTGAGCAAGGTATAGTAAATCTGCCTGGATCTTCAAGCTTGGAAAGTGTTTTTGGTTTGGGTTTTTGTTCACTTGGTGAATCAAAAATTCCCATGATTTCTTCCACCTTCTCTTTGTTTTCTAGAATAGCTTTGATGAACTCTATATGACTAGGAACTTGAGATAAGCTATCCACATAAGGCAAAGGTGCTCCAACTCTATTCATACTAGCTTTGAAACTTGAGAGCACTTTCTTTTTGGCCTTTGTAAGAACCCTTTGTGGAAATGGAATTGGAGGACTATAAAGAGGAAGAGCAACACTTGGTTCATCTTTCTTTTCAACCTCCTTGGCAACTATCTTTTTACCCCTTGATCCTTTTTCAGTTTTCTCAACTTTAGAAACCACCAAACTCTCAACAGCAGAACCATATAGGAGAGCAGATATCTCTTCAATAGACCTTTCATTCTCATCAGCATGACTATCCATTTTTGATTTTTTGAAACTCATACTAGTAACCCTGTTCACTTCTTCCTTGAAGATGGCATTGCAAAACTCCTTTGGGTTTGGTTCTGGTTTTCCTGGTAGAGAACCCATTTTTCTTGTTGAAGAGGAAGAAGTATGTCCCTGGACATGTGTTTGCAACCTCTCAATCTTGGCATTTAACTCACCATATACATTCTCAACCTTGTTGTGCATGGCTTTCATTTGTGTGGCAAGTTCAATGGCACCTCTTCCTTGTCCTTCAAGGATTTGTCTAAGTAGAGCAGTTGTGTCATCTATTTGACCTTGAGGATGTGGTGTATTCATTTGTTGCTGAGGTTGGGAATAGCTTTGAGGTTTAGCTTGGTAATTTCCTTGAGGTTTTGGCTGATAGTTGGGTTGGGAATGAAAACCAGGTGGTTTTTGTGGTGGATAACTCTGATCTTGTGGGTTCTCCACATTGGTGCTACGGTAAGAGAGGTTAGGGTGGTTGCGGTAATTGGGATTAAACTTGTTATACCCTTGGCCACCTACATAGTTGACCTCTTCTTGTCCCTCAACACAAGCATCCATACCTTCTTGATATCCTTGATAGACATCACTCTCTGTAACAAAGTGGACTATCTTTTGATTGGCAAGAATCATCTTATCCATCTTGTCATTCAATGCTTTTATCTCCTTGCGGTGTTGCTCATTCATATCAGTATAATCCCTTGGAGTTCTATCATAATCCTCTCCATAGTTCCCATCAGTTTGAGCAAGATTCTCAACCAACAACATTCCTTGTGCAGCATTTTGACCCAAGAAGTTCCCATTGCTTGCTGTATCAAGTAGCATTCTATACTTAGGTAGGACTCCTCTATAAAGTGTACTCAATTGTGACTCTATGGAGAAACCATGATGTGGACATTGAGAGATGTACACCTTGAATCTTTCCCATGCTTCACAAAATCTTTCATTTCCCTTTTGAGCAAAGCTTGATATCTCATTTCTTAAACTTGCTGTTCTTGTAATGGAGAAGAATTTGGAGAGGAAAGCTTTCTTACACTGATCCCAAGAGGTGATGGTGTTGTGAGGTAGATTCTTCTCCCAAATGTGAGCCTTATCACCAAGAGAGAATGGGAAGAGGCGAAGCTTGAAGGCATCTTCAAAGATACCTTTCCGCTTGTGTATTGATTATATGGGACTTAACCGGGTCACTTTGAAGAACAAGTACCCTCTTCCCAGGATCGATGAGTTTTTGGATCAGTTGAGAGGTGCTACTTGGTTCTCCAAGATAGATCTGGCATCGAGTTATCATCAGATTCCGATAGATGAAGCAGATGTGAGAAATACTGCATTCAGGACGAGGTAGGGGCATTATAACTTTGTGGTGATGTCGTTTGGGTTGACTAACGTGCCAACAGCGTTTATGAGATTGATGAACAGCGTGTTTCAGGAGTTTCTGGACGTGTTTGTCATCATTTTCATCGACGATATCTTGGGTTATTCTAAGAGTCACGAGGAGCATGCAGTACATTTGAGAGCAGTTCTAGAGAAGGTGCGGGAGCAGAAGTTATTTGCTAAGTTGAGCAAGTGTAGTTTCTGGCAGCGGGAGATGGGTTTTCTAGATCACATTGTTTCTTGATAACATCATTATTTTACTCATATTAGCTATAGTTTTCATATGGATTTAGGAAGAGTTTGATGATATTTCAGGTATAAAAGGTCTATTATCAAATATTTCAGGTTTCAACAAGGTTTTACAGGTTTTATAGACCAAAAGACAAGGAAAACATGTTTCAGGAATGATTCAAAGCTTTACAGTACGGTCCACTTGTTAAGAACTTACAGAATTCATATTATATCATGCTTGGTGTCTATGGAAATCTGGAAGAATCATCTTTCTTCGCGAAGTGGAATCAAGTCAATCCATCCAGCCATACAGAAGATATGCCCGATTTACTGAGACGTGCTATAAACCGATGTAAAGAGATGCAACCAGCCGATGGGCTTTTGTTCAAGGCCTGACTAGCGACTATCACGGCGGCCCAGTCCAAGCCTCCTCCACGGTCCAGAAGCCTATTTCACCGCCCCTTGTCCTGCACTCAAGAATAAAAGACGTTTCTACCCTTACAAAACTCTAACTTTAGACAAAACCCTTTAAATACTCTTAAGACCTAGGGTTTTCAAGTGTGCATTCATCTAGACTTCAAGGCCTCCTATACCGCCGCTGTCGTGCAGCCCTAGACGACCAGAGAAGCTCTCTTCTGCTTGCCGAATCCATTGAAGCTTGAAGATCCACCAATCTCTCTTTCTACTCTTTCTAGTTCTTTCATACTTACATTGCTTTTGGGATTAAGTTACTTTTGTGACAAATAGAGAAGTTTCCTTTGAATCCCTTTTCGTTTATTGATTCGTTTTTGATGATATACTTTATAATATCAATGTTTTTTCTTTGCATCATGAGCGAGTAGTTTTATTTGTTGGGTTCTATGGGGTGATTCAAGGGGAATTCATGGTTCGCTTCAATTAGGTTGCTAGATCTTACTTTCGGTTTTATGTTAGAGTTCTTTTTGGACATCTTTATCTTAATGCATGTCTTTGGATTGATCACCAAGTGCTGATCTAGAGAATGGGAGCGTTAACCGCGTTATCCTACTTCTCTGAACTAGTGCTATACCGAAACCTCATGTCGTAACCTGTGTAAGTTGAGTTGCGGAGTTTGGTGAATGTATCGAACTTGTTTAACTAGCTGGTTGACATGCGTCGTTGCCTGCGAAAGTTGAGTAACCAAGTATGAAGACTTTAGAATTTCGTTCTATGAAAATAGCTTGTTAGTTCATTAGTGTTTCGTAGTTGAGAACCTAGACCGAAAATTAGTATTACGTGGTTAGATCTTGCACTTAATATTGCTTAGAACCATGAAAACCCTGAGATGACTCCCAAAACTCCCAACGCCTTAGTCTTATAGTTTTAAACCGTTTTATTTTATTCGCAATAGTTATTAGGAAAACCAAAACCCCAATCTCTTATTTAGTCTTAGCCATAGTTCTTTCTCTTATAATTCAATTTGTGTTAGCTATTAATCTCTGTGGGATCGATCCTAAAATACTACATTGATTAACTATGCACTTTAAGTGGTTGTGTAGTCTTTTCAGGTAAAAGATTTGGAGTGAAATTCTACACACATAATTTCTGCAGAGGGAATTTCTGTAGATCCGGAGAAGATTTAGGCTATCAGAGATTGGCCTAGACCGTAGAATGCCACGGAGATCAGGAGTTTCCTTGGGTTCGCAAGTTATTACAGGAGATTTGTACAGGGCTTTGCGAGCAAGGCACGTCCGATGACTAAGCTAAGAGGGAAGGATGTTCCTTTTGTTTGGTCACAGGAGTGCGAGAAGGGATTTGCAAGCCTAAAGGATATGTTGACTACTACACTAGTGTTGGCATTGCCAGAGCAGAGAGAACCCTATGTGGTTTATGCAGATGCATCCAGAGGTTGGTTGGGGTGTGTGTTTGTAATGCCCTAGAACCGTCCTAGGCCCGGACAAGACCGTCGGACAGTAGCAGGAACGCTACATGTTTGGGAACCGCACTCGGGTGGTTCGGTCGAGGGACGGAAGCTGTAGCTTCCCGACCAGTCCTCCTGGATCCGACTCCGCCCGAGGCCAAGTTTCCGCTTAGGCTTTGCAACCCTCGCGTCGCCTGGCGCGTTGTGTTGGCCCGGACAAGGTCAATGTATCAAATACAACTTGTCATGTTTCCCCCAAAAATCGAATTATATTACCTATAATAAGTTATTACATTGAAAAGAAGTTATTAAAGCAATATACATATATAGTCGGAGACTTCATATAATACATTGTAAAAAAAATACTTTATAGTCAAATACTTTATAGAATGCATAGGTTGAAAATATAGGGTTTTTACAGAAAAAACACATGAAAACAATTCCTATCCGGTGTCCTAGTGTTTGCTCCGGCTCTAAACTACCTAAGCTACATGCAGACAAACACTAAACTACATGACTAATCTAAGATTACACAGTGAGTCTGGGTACCCTATTTTCTTAGACATGCATTCTAATCTACCCTACCCCAACTACCCTAACTAAAAGGAAACAAGCAAGCAATCAAAGCTACGCAATGGAAACAATAGTGGAAGCAATAAACAAGCAAGCAAAGAAGGTTAGTTCTAATAAGACTCGACTCGACTAACCTAGACTCGACACCTAAGGGACTCTAAGACACCTAGACTTAACAACAACTAATGACTATCCTAGACTCTACACCTAAGGGATTCTAAGACGCCTAGACTAATCAACAACTAATGACTATCCTAGACTCTATCACCTATGGGACTCTAAGATGCCTAGACTAATCAACAACTAATGAATATCCTAGATTCTATCACCAATGGGCCCTCGATAATCTGTTAAGTTCCAACCCACTGCTCATGCTGAGAGCACAAAGATAACACCATGAGCCCATAAATGCTACAACGTCTTGTAGCGGTCACTCTTGTAGCTAGCTAGACGTGACTTTGTCCCACACGAGTAGCCATAGGAGAACTCATACGAGACAACCTCTCTACACTTGGAACAGAAGATCGACTACTCTATCCTAGCTACGACTCGAGAAAGATAACTAATATAATTCAAGAGACTAGCTAAAATAAGTACTACTAATTCTAAGGGTTAGTAAAAACTCTGAGAACCTAGTACTAAACAATTCAAGCAAGAAAATCAAGCAAGCAAAAAATTCAAGCAAGAAAGCAAGCAACAATCAACAAGCAACAAGAATAAAAATTCAAGCAACCTAGATTGTTCTATATGCATGCAACTACCCTAAATTTTATGTGATTATCATAAACCTAGCATGAATCCTACCAATCTAAGCATGCAACTATCCTAATCTTAGCATGAATCCTAATCTAAATGCAGCAAGCAATAGGTACGTACATGAACCCTAGAGTTCATGTAGCACCCCAAACAATTCTACCACAGACTCACAATGATTCAGCAGAGGATTAATTTGATTGGACTTCACGGCACCACGGATCAGACAGCGTCCCCCTGTTGCAACTAACAACGTCTCCTTGCGTACGAATAGCGTCCCGACTGCATCCGAGCAGCGGTCTCTCCTCCGATCTCTCTTCTTCTTGAGAGAGCAAACTTAAAATTTTTTTTTTGTGGTTTTCTCTCTTGAGTGATGAATGACGAAAACAAGAGAGTTGAGCTCCTATTTATAGGCAAGCTCGCCTCCTTCTGTCCTTTGGCAATCGTTGAGACAAATGGCTAAACTCATTCCTTATGCCCCAATTCTCTTCTCTGCATGGCGTTCTCATTGGCTGATTCTTTGAAGAGAAATCTTCTTTGTCTCTCCCACTTTCTTGCCCATGAAGATCCATTGGTTGCTCCTTAAAGTGAGCAAATGATGATGTCTTCCCACTTTATTTGCATGAATCCTCATTGGTCACTTCTAAAAAGATAGCAATGATTATGTCTCCTATTTTCTTGCATGAATTCGCATTGGTTGTTCGAGAAAAATTCTCTTTTGCGCCGGCAGACAATCGCACCACAAATTTCGGATCACTGTCGGCCTCGGCGTTACGTCTGTCAATCGTACGATAAGTCCGCAGCTTCTCGGTCTCGTCCGTAACTTCTCTGTCAGTACCGCAACTTCTCTGTCAGTACCGAAACTTCTCCGCGTCCATGCGGTCTTTCCCATATGCGGTCTTTCCCGTATGCGCTCGGTGTTTACCGTCTTCACTCTGCATGCGTCCATCTACTTGGTCCGTATTGTCTCTATTCCACATGCGTCTGTCCTTTCCGTCTTTACTAGGTCTGTACCGTCTCCGTTCTGCATGTGTCCGTCTGTCTGTGCCGTCTTCGTTCGTGTACGTTCGCCTGTCCATGCCATCTTCGTCCGTGTACATCCGTCCTGTCCGTACCGCCTCCGACCGTGTACGTCCGGTCTGTCCATGTCGTCTCCGAGTTGTTGATTTTTCTTTGGACTTCCCTCGGTCGTCCTTCTTGTTTTTCTCTTCTCCTTCTTCCCAAGTTTTTTTTGGGTCTTTTTCTCCAAAATTTTTATTTGGATTTTTACCCTTAGTGATGGTCATTACATTCTCCCCCCCCCC
>NC_025688.1:4375608-4395655 GCF_000633955.1 Camelina sativa | reverse complement strand
ATTCTCCCCCCCCCCCTAATAAGCATTCGTCCTCGAATTCTAAATTCTTATACTCCTCTTGATATGGTGATGATGCTTCTTTGATATACCACAACTTGTCTTCTCCATCAAACTCCTTGTCTTGATACTTCTCTTTCTTGACTTCTTTTCTTTGTCGTACAACTTGGTTTACTTTGACTACTTGGCTTCTACCATCGACTTCTTCTTCTTCATAGTTTGTCTCCATCTCCGAACTCCTTGGTCATCCTCGACACTTTGTCTAACTCCTTCGTCCATTTACTAGTTTTGTTCGATGGAACCTCACTAGTTATGCCACTTTGCATAATTTGCTTCATCTCCTTTGCCATCCATTATTTTCTTGCACCCTCTTTGTCCATGCTTAGTCGTTTTCTTCTTATTTTGCTTTGACATTTTCGATTGATTTTCACTGTGCTTTCTGGTTTGGTTTTGTTCTATGTGTTTGGTTTCTCTAAGGATTTTCCTTAATACTTTTTGTCACTGCTTTCTCTTGCTTTTTCTTTAATCGGTCTGACTCGCCTCTCCTTGGTCGATTTTCTCGAACTTCTTCAATTTGTCTGATCGTGTCCTGTCTGTGGTGTCTTACGTGAATCCTCAATCAATCATGCTAATCCATTGCAAGCTAATTTTAAAAATTAACTATGTAAACCTACAAGATGTTAAAGCAATCAAAGCAAGCAATTAAACAAGCAAAGATTAGCAAGCAACACGCAATAAGTAGATAACCGCGAATAGGGATTAACACAAGTATTTTACACCCAAAAGGGAAAAATAGATGAGTTTTTTCCCACCTAGCCATCTACTTTTCAGGATTCGGATCTTCCTAGGCAAAATACAAAACTAAGGTTAAGCCTAGCGGTTGAAAATAAAAACTTATTCTACCCTTACACTTAACCCCAAAAGAAAAAATTCCCTTTCCCAAACTATCCTATTGGTTTTGGCAGTTCCTACACTCCTCATACGGGCACACACACATCCTAGTCGGCTCCTCAGGTTGCGGTTCAGGGGGAGACTCGGTTGAGGCAGGGGCAGCAGATGACGACGTTCCAGCTTGGTCCATGGGGTTCTCTACGACTCTGACAGCTCGGTCTAACGGGTTCTCTCCCGTATGCACAATTTGATCCAGCGGGTTCTCCTCCGCTCACACCACTCAGTCCGGACAGCTGTGAGTAAAGTGTCCAGACATCTCACACTCGGTACAAATAACATGCTCCGGGGTTAGCGGACGTTGTGGCCTTCTCCTCCAGCAATGTATTGTTAAATGTCCCGCCGCTCCACACAAATCGCACAGCATGGTGTTCCTTAAGCGAACTTGACTTGGGTAAACTGCCCTCTTTCGTGCAGTAGCTCTGATCCTTAGCTGTTCTCTTGGTTGCGGTATCGCGGCTTGTTCTTCCAGCGGTGCTCTTGACTGCGCTTCTTGCTCCAACATCCTTGATCTCTTGGTGCGACTCTCTCCTTCTTCGAATCTTGCGTCTGTTCAGCTTCCTTAACTTGTCTAGCCTATCCATCCTTTCCAATATTGGGTCTCGTGGTACCTCCTCCATTTCCCTCAAGCGGTTTAGTGCTATCTCGTTCCTTAGGTTCGCCTCCAGCATCCTCGGATCCCACCTTCCATAACTCGGCAACTCTTCTTCTTGATTGTTCTCTGACTGCGGCAACACCATCCATAATGGTACAGCTCGGGTTTGACTGTTTGGTTCTGGCACAACTTGGTCTTGATTCTTTCGCTCCGGCACAATCTGGTCTTGACTCCTCCTTGAATTAGTATTCTCCCTTGGCTCCATGCTCGCTTCGGCGTCTGGTACTGGGTCTTGCTGCTCATTGTCTTGGCTGCTGTTTCTCAGTTCGATCACTAGGGTGGGTATGCCATCTTCGTCATCCGATGACACTATGATCACCTCCACATGTTCTTCCTCTTCTGACGACGCTGGTTCATAGGTCTTAGAGTTCCCATCGTTCGCGTGATTGTCATCCTCGGTCTCTGGTACCTCTCCACCACCATCGACTTCGTTTTGTTGGATGTATCTCGGACAGGAAGTTAAGAATTCTCTCGATGCCACTGGGTGTTCTCTCATGTATTCCTCCACATTGGTATCATCGGACTGATCCTCTACAAGGTCTAACAGCAAGTGTTGTAACTTATCCGCGATCTGTACGTCTTCTTCTCCATAGTCTCCGACTGGGACAGTTTGAAATTTGCCTTGTACGTCCATCCTGACTTGGATACGACTTGGTGCGCCAATCTCCAACACTACGGACTGATCATCTTGGTTCACCTCCATTTCCTCCGACACTTCTAAATTTTTCTGATGGATCGGTCTCCACTGACGGGTTAGCGTCATCCTCGTCCAGTAGTCCGTCAACACTCCACGTCTCTGGGTTAATGGGTTCGTCACTACTCTCTGACTCAGTCAACAAGTAACCATTGTGATTCTCATGATCCCCATGTCTCCGCCACCCTCCTCCTAAACCATCCCCGCAACCTGATTCACCTGAAGACATCTAAACACACACAAGGGTAGGTAAGTTCCTAATTGGTTCTAAGGTTTACACTCACCTAAATGGTCACAAGGGTAGGTAAGTTCCTAATTGATTCTAAGGTTTACACTCAATCTAAATGGAGAAAACAACCGGAATCAGAAAAAATGTGTTTTTGCTACTCATTTACTCGATAAAACAGTTTGAAAAGCCCAAGTGTCTGCGGGTACTAAACCCGCTCTGATACCACCGTTGTAACGCCCTCGAACCGTCCTCAGCATGGACAAGACTGTCAGACATCCGCACGAACGCTACATGTTCGAGAACCGCACCCGGGTGGTCCGGTCGAGGGACGGAAGCTGCAGCTTCCCGACCAGTCCTCATGGACGTGACTCCTCCCTTGGCCGAGGTTCCGCTTAGGCTTTGCAACCCTCGCGTCGCCTGGCGCGTTGTGTTGGCCCGGACAAGGCGAATGTATTAAATACAACTTTTCATGTTTCCCCCAAAAACCAAATTATATTATTTATAATAAGTTATTAAAGCAATATACATATATAGTTGAAGACTTCATAAAATACATAGTAGGAAAAATACTTTATAGTCAAATACTTTATAGAATGCATAGGTTGAAAATATAGGGTTTTTATAAAAAACACATGAAAACAATTCCTATTCGGTGTCCTAGTGTTTGCTCCGGCTCTAAACTACCTAAGCTACACGCAGACAAACACTAAAATACTTGAGTAATCTAAGATTAATCAGTGAGTCTGGGTACCCCAATTTTCCTAGACATGCATTCTAATCTACCCTACCCCAACTAAAAGGAAACAAGAAAGCAATCAAAGCTACGCAACAGAAACAATAGCGGAAGCAATAAACAATCAAGCAAAGAAGGTTAGTTCTAATTAGACTCGACTCGACTAACCTAGACTCTACACCTAAGGGACTCTAAGACGCCTAGACTAAACAACAACTAATGACTATCCTAGACTCTACACCTAAGGGACTCTAAGACGCCTAGACTAATCAACAACTAGTGACTATCCTAGACTCTATCACCTATGGGACTCTAAGACACATGGACTAATCAACAACTAATGACTATCCTAGACTCTATCATCTATGGGCCCTTGATAATCTGTTCCGTTCCAAACCTGTGACAACCAGTCCCATGGACCCCACTAGCCTCACTGCTAGCCGCCCCAATGGACCCCAAGCTGGCCCTGCAGGGGATCGATCCTAACCCCTCACTAGGCAAATGGAACTAATCATCCAAATCCACAGTAGGTTATTGGTGCACCAGGTGTTCCTCGAACCCTGTTCCCCACCCTTTAACAACCTTCCCACAGGACAAGCTGCCACCAATTGATAAATTGAAACGACCTGACCCGTTTTTTTTTTATTATAATAAATACAATACATAACTAAGTATCCCATACTACTTAATTAACCAACCCCAAACCACAACTCATCATTAAACCAGCAATAACCATTAAGCACAGCGGAAAACATACCAATAGTACAAAGCAAATACACATCAATACAATAACACTCCTAACCATCCTATCCAACAACCTAGAATAACTCTATCCAAGGTTCCAACATAAACAATATAACCAACAACACACAAACGAGACCCTAGATCATCCTCCTCCTCATCGCCATGATTCCACGTCACATACCTGCACACCACAAACAACAATTGAGATGCGTAAGTATTATCACAAATACTTAGTGAGGCAATCCTCCCATCTACTAGGCTATACACACAAGCAACTGAGATTCCAATGTTTAACAAACAACAAACAAACACAACAAACCAGGAAATCACGAATCAAACAAGTTGGTGTCGACCGACACCAACCTGGTGTCGATCGATATCGACTCCGCAGACGCGTTCTGCACGAAGCCGATCAACGAAACTTTGTTCCCAATCATCACCAATCTGTCCCAAACTCACCCAAAAGCTTGAGGAACCTATAAGAACCATAACACAACCACCACAAGCAAGAAAAAACACCATAAACACAACCAATCATGCAAACAAAGGATTCTCAGACTTAGATAAGCCATGTTCATGCACTCACCTCTTTGCAAGAAGATTCTGACCAAAAGAAGACGAATCCAACACCTTAGAAAGCTTCCCCTTCTTCCTTAGCTCTAGCTCTCCACTCCACAGGAACAGATCTCACCCCACAAGCCTAGAAATCACACAATCTCTCCCAAAAACCTCAAGAAACTTTCTCTCCTTTTCTCTCTGTCTCAAACGGCGTAACACCACTAATAACACGACCTAGGTCGTTCTCCCACTTAAATATGATGGTTCAATGGTTTTCCCTGAACAAAACAGACCCAAATCGACGAATTAAACAATCTGGTCGAACTAGAAAAGCTGGTGTTGATCGACACTACCCTGGTGTCGATCGACACCCATCCCCAAAATCCCCAATTTTGGTTCACGAATGTTACAAAACCACTTCTCATGCTGAGAGCACAAAGATAACAGCATGAGCCAACTTCCCATGCTGAAACCACAAAGGTAATCAGCCTGAGCCCACAAATGCTACAACATCTTGTAGCGGTCACTCTAGTAGCTAGCTAGACGTGACTATGTCCCGCGCGAGTAGCCATAGGAGAACTCTTACGAGACAACCTCTCTACACTTGGAACAGAAGATCGAGTACTCTATCTTAGCTACGACTCGAGAAAGATAACTAATATAATTCAAGAGACTAGCTAAAATAAGTACTACTAATTCTAAGGGTTAGTAAAAACTCTAAGAACCTAGTACTAATCAATTCAAGCAAGAAAATCAAGCAAGAAAACAAGCAACAAGAATAAAAATTCAAGCAACCTTAGATTATTCTATATGCATGCAACTACCCTAACCGATTTTTAAGCAAGTTAAAATTGCAATTAAAAATCTACCAAATTAATTATGCATGCAAGTCTATGGTCCAAATTTTAAGCAAGCAGAATTGCTAAAAATGTATCAGGTTCAATTCTTAACATGCATGGTGATTCCTAGCCTAAATTGTATGTGATTATCATAAACCTAGCATGAATCCTACCAATCTATGATTATCAATCTTTGGTTGAGCCGTCCATGGTCTCATCATAACCCGACTTCATCCTCGTGTACTCTATTGAGTAGACCATCGGGCAGGTCTGGGAAGCTAGGTCAAAGGGGTTTCCATATATAAACCCCTCCTCTCCTTCCTCGCAAACGCGCATGTCGCAGACCGTCAAACAAGAGCGCGAGAGCTTCTGTGAGAGAACTGAGCGACTCAAACACTTTTCCCTTTTGTTTTAGATTTTATTTCATATCTTTTTATCATTTCTTTATATTTCTGTCTTGTACTCTTATCCCTCTACTTTATCGTTTATTATAATGCAATTCTCGTTTATATTTGTTGTTATGTTTCTTGCCATGATTTCCGAGTAGTGTAGTAAAGTTTCTAGGGATGGGATAGATGATTTTGTGTTCTTGATCGGTTAGGATGCCTTAGTTTGATTGTATGTGTTTGATAGATTTCCTTGTAGGTTGGTGTTCTTAATGCTGTCAACAGACCGAGAGTTTGAGATTAGATCTAAGGTGTTTTACCACCGAGAGGTGTAGATGAAATGCTTGAATCAACCAAAGCTAGAGGTTTACTCACTTAGCCTAAGAGATTAGATGAGTAAGGGGTTTACTGACAATAATGAATCGGTTCTTATTGCCTGCTTGGTCATGTTTCTCCAAAGAGAGTAGGGTAGGGGAGTGATCAAGGTTGATTGTTTCTATTGTTTTAACAAGATTTTAGAGATTCATTGTCTAGGAAATATTTGCTTGAGGCATGTAAGACATCTATATTGGTTAGGAACACTTAGGAGTCGATTACCCCATCCTTAGAAGCTTTCGTATCTTAATTCCTTGCATTTTAGTTCATCATTGGATCCCTTACCCGAACAGGTATACGATCACCTGCTTCGAGTAATCCCTCGAGTTGTTCATACTTCATTTGCTTACTCGATCACCCCACCCGATCTTGTACCCGAATGCTTGCATCGAGTGCTTAGGTCGTGTGGTTCCTTGTTTATATTATTTTCTTTGATCATTTTAGGATTGTTAGATAAAACTCTTAATTGCTTGGCTTAACTTGCATTGTTCTGATTGCATCCTTCCTTCTAGCATAAACAACCATTTGGATTGATAACCCTTTGTACTACAACTGCATAGGGAATTGATACCCTGGGTGAAATCCCGCTTATCCATTTGGCGCCGTTGCCATTTGGTTGAATTTTATTTTGCTACGTTTAGGATTTCAGCAATTATCTTTTATCTATATTGGTTCAGAATCTGACTTGTTTGCTTCCGTTTTTGTTTGTTTTGAATCTCAGGTACAACCCGAGCACCCACCCAACCCGTCACTCGATCACCTGGATCGGGTGGACCCTCGTGTACACACTCGGTCACCTACCTGTGCATGCAAACACGATCCAAGGGTAACCAAAACCTGAGTCCATTCATCGACAAAATTGACAGACCAAGGTTACTTCGACAACAACAAGTTCAACAACCGCAATCAGCAACCATTGAGGAGACAATGAACAATCAAAATGGTCCACCAGCTCCTCAAGCAAGGACCAACATAGGAGCAGGAGATGCTCCATCTACTCATACTCAAAGGAATAGCATTGTGCCACCTGCTGTGCAGAACAACAATTTTGAGATCAAGGGTAGTCTCATCCAGATGATACAAAGCAACAAGTTTCATGGATTGCCAATAGAGGACCCATTGGATCATCTGGATGAATTTGATAGGCTCCGTAGCCTCACAAAGATAAATGGAGTTAGTGAGGATGGATTCAAACTCCGGTTTTTCCCATTCTCTTTGGGAGATAAAGCGCACATCTGGGAGAAATCACTCCCCAATGAGTCCATCACCACTTGGGAAGCGTGCAAGAAGGCGTTTCTGGCCAAATTCTTCTCCAACTCCAGAACCGCAAGGCTGCGAAATGACATTTACAGCTTTGTTCAGAAGAACAATGAGACGTTCAGTGAAGCTTGGGAACGTTTCAAGGGATACACTACCAGATGTCTTCATCATGGCTTCAGCAACGCTTCATTGCTGAGTACACTTTATAGAGGAGTGGTCCCCAAGATACGGATGTTGCTGGACACCGCAAGCAATGGTAACTTCCTCAACAAGGATGTTGATGAAGGTTGGGACCTAGGGGAGAACTTGGCTCAATCTGACGGGCATTACAATGAAGAATACTATCGCATTGTGCGATCTACTGGAGAAGAAGATGCCAAGTACAAGAGGGACATGAAAGCCCTCAATGACAAGCTCGATAAGCTCCTCAACCAGCAGCAGCATATTCATGCAATATCAGAGGAAGAGCAGTTTTTACGACAAGATGGGGAGAATGTTCAGATAGAGGATGTGAACTACATCAACAACCAAGGAGGTTACAACAAAGGGTACAACAACTACAAGGCGAATCCGAATCTTTCTTACCGTAACCCGAATGTTGCCAATCCTCAAGACCAACTCTACCCATCAGCAGTTCAAGGGAACCAGGTCCAACAGAAGCCTTTTGTTCAATACAATCAATGCTATGCCCCTAAGCAGCAGTATTCTGGAAACTACCACCAACCAATTGCACCACCTGGATTCCAACAACAACAAGGACCGCAGAACAAATCACAAGAAGTTGACCTACGCGGCTTAATTCAGCATATGATTCAAAATCAGGCATCAACTGCTATGGACACCGCCAAACGGCGGAGATGAACAACAAGATCGATTCTAGATACAATGATTTGATTGCCAAGTACGATTCGCTCAACACTAAGGTGAGGTACCTATAGGGCCACCACAACAACCAACCAGCTCCAAAGATCAACCAGCTCCCAGGTAAAGCTGTTCAGAACCCTAAGGATTATGCCACTGCCTAAGCCATCTTCTTTGATGATGACTATGAGGATTACCTCACTGAGGACAGTGATGTTCAAGATGGGGAGGATATGGATAACTATGGGATAAATGAGGCCAAGCACTACATATTCGAGTATGAACCCGAGCCTTCATCCAAGGAGACTGATCGATTTGATGATCGAACACTAGTTCGAGAGTCACAAATTGAAGAACAACCCGAGGTGGAACCCGATGACCTACCCGATGATGGTGATCGGATGATACATCGAGTAGATGTCTAGATGACAGATCAACCTCAACTACCTGTAGCAGTAGAAGGGGAACTAGAGGAAAGGTTCAATGCTGCACTTGACATCCAACTGGAGGCGCTTGCAGAGCGTATGGCCATGCGTAAAGCTCCACCTCCTAAGCTGTTGCCACCACACGAACTTCAAGAGGAAACCACCAAGGAGGCAGCCCGGCTGGAGAATGAGGTTAAGGAAGCTGTCAAGGAGATTGGGTATGAGATTCTCAGGAGTGGAGTGTGCTTGGATCCTGAGCTGCGAATTGAAGGGAAATTGGAGGATCCAGGTTCTTTTCCTTTTCCATGCTCGATAGGACTTCGGATTTTCAAGAACTGCTTATGCGACCTAGGAGCTTCAGTTAGCATTATGCCACTGTTAGTTACCAACAAGTTGGGTTTCAGCAGTTTGAAACCGAGTAGTCTGTATTTGATTCTAGCTGATAGAACAATCAGACATCTGATTGAGATCCTGGAAAATTTGCCTCTCAGGATTTGAAGGGGGGAAGTCCCGACTGATTTTATGATCCTTGATATGGATAAGGAACCAGACGATCGACTGATCCTAGGGAGACCATTCTTGGCAACAGTAGGTGCAGTGAATGAGGTGAAGAAAGGCAATATCAGAATTGAGCATGGAGAGCACTTCAATATGGAGTTTGATGTCAAGAAGGGAATTAAGAGGCCAACTATTGATGGTCAAGCTTTTTTCACTAAGACAAAGCAGAGAAAAGTCAAACATTTTGAAGAAGTCAACACCACATTTGTTGTGGAACCTGGACAAGACTTGGGGAATGAATTGAATCAGCCTGCTACAGTGGAGAGGATTCCAGAACCTCTCCCTCATAGATCCCATGCTTAAGGAAGCGTGAAGAGTCAAGCTTAGTGACTTTAAACAAGCTCACTTGGGAGGAAGTCCCAAAGGTATCTTCTATTTAATTTTCTTTTATTTTATTTGTTTTAAATCTTATTTTCTGTTTTCACATATTTACATTTATAAGAAAAAGAAAAAGGGAGAAAAAGTGAAAAAGGAAAAAAAAAATTGGGGAACCCGAGGCTCAGCCCGACACCGAACTCGACGCGCCCGATCGTGTCTCTACTTGGGTGGCGAGTGGAGTCCAAATTCCACACACCAAACCCACTCTCGGTGAAGCCCAAGATGCTAACCCTACTCTATTTATAGGTTTCGAACCCTTCTCCCTCAGCAGCACCGATAAGTCTCTCTACCCTAGAGCTTTTTGTTTTCCCTACTTTCTATTCTCTCTCAAACTCGAGTGATCTTTGATTTTTGGGAACTAACCCTATTAATCTCGAAGTTTAGCTTTTCTTTCTTCTCAAGGATTCGATAATGGATCCGAACATGAAGACCTACCAAAGGAAGGGAAGAAGATCAACCTCCGCCGCTGTTAGAACCGAAGGTGATGCCGTCGAACCTCGAGAAACCCAAGGAAGAAGAGACGTTCCGCATTCCCAACCGCTGGCTGGACGTTTCGCTTCTCCCACCTGATGCTCAACCCGATCCGTCACCCGATCCGGTGCTCGAGCAACCGATCGTGTAGACCACCTAGTTCGCTCACCAAGTCCGATGACGAGTGCTGTTCACCTATCTCCTCGACGTACGGACCTGTCTACGTCCGAGAGAACTGTTACCGACCCTATGGAGGTCGATTCTGATTCTGGTGGAGGAGAGCAAGAGGAGATCCAAACGTCTCGGTTAAGGAGTAGAGCTGTAGTTGCAAGAGGGAAGAGACCAGCTTCTGAGAAGGCTGAGAAGGTGGCTGAGAGAGCGGCTGAAGAAGACGATCAAGACACAGAGGAGGAGAACCACGAGCGAGAGGAGGAGCAGAGAGAACGCACACGACAAGCCTCACGGAGGCTGAAGCGGAAAGAGGTGGAGACTCCGGCAAAACTCTTTAAGCTTTTCTGCAAGATAAGCTTCGTTGGTGCCCGCAACCCTCACCGAGAGACAATGAAGAAGTTGGGAATCGCAAGAGATGTCGAGTTCCTGTTCGACATGTGCCACCTGGGCCAGATGATGCGAGCCAACCTTGAAGCTTATGAGGAGGAGACGGTCCACTTTCTCTCAACACTGAGGTTGCACTACTTTGAGGACCACCCGACCCTACTACCCGATGGGGGGATCGGGTTTATCACCTTCTCTGTGAGAAAAAACGTGAGAAACAAAGAGTATCGGCCTAATTTCAAGGAGATGGAGAAGCTGTATGGTTTCAAAGCTGGTAGTGGAGAAGGAATGGAGGTGAGAAAGGAGGAAATGAGGTCCCTATGGCTGACAATAGGAGACAAGCTCCCCTACAAGTCCACAAGCTTTGAATCCGCTCAAATAAGGAGCCATGTTTTGAGGTATTTTCATAAGTCCCTCGCATGCACTCTTTTTGCTAGAAAGGAGACTGGGAATGTGAATGATCATGAGCTCCAGCTGCTAGACATTGCATTGTGTGGAGTTCTAGACAATGCTAGGGATGGTACACCGCTAGTTGGAGATGTTGCGGATACTAGTATGGTCTTTGTGCTGCTTGATCAGTTCTTCTACCTCAAGTCATGGGCTATGAAGAGAAGGGAAGGAGGAGGAGAAATCTCCATTGGAGGACTGGTCATACCAATTTTGGTGGCTTGCGATGTACCTTTGAAGAGAGTGGTATATGATCCGAGATGGCTGGACGTCGACTACCTCATGCTGGCGAGGTACTTGGCTTATGAGAAGCCAAACGACATGCTGCTCCTCAAGTTTGTCCATCCAACTGCCGGAGCTGCCCTAATGATCCTGCCCAATGTAATGTGCACCAAGGTCCGGCTGGGGGACAACATCGACTTTGCACCACCTTTGGAGGAGCTGTACAATCCAGAGGAGGAATCTGAAGCTGAAAAGAGAGAGGCAACCGTCAAGGACAGGGAGATAGCTCGGAAGATTTTGACTTTGAGGAGTATGTTTGCTCTCAAAAACAACCCGTTGGAGTATTAGAAGGAGAGGGTCCACTTTCTCTCAACACTGAGGTTGCACTACGTTGAGGACCACCCGACCCTACTACCCGATGGGGGGATCGGGTTCATCACCTTCTCCGTGAGAAACAAAGAGTACCAGCCTAATTTCAAGGAGATGGAGAAGCTGTATGGTTTCAAAGCTGGGAGTGGAAAAGGAATGGAGGTGAGCAAGGAGGAAATGAGGTCCCTATGGCTGACAATAGGAGACAAGCTCCCCTACAAGTCCACAAGCTCCAAATCTGCTCAAATAAAGAGCCCTGTTTTGAGGTATTTTCATAAGTCCCTCGCATGCACTCTTTTTCCTAGAAAGGAGACTGGGAATGTGAATGATCATGAGCTCCAGTTGCTAGACATTTCAATGTGTGGAGTTCTAGATAATGCTAGGAATGGTACATCGCTAGTTGGAGATGTTGCGGATACTAGTATGGTCTTTGTGCTGCTCGATCAGTTCTTCTACCTCAAGTCATGGGCTATGAAGAGAAGGGAAGGAGGAGGAGAAATCTCCATTGGAGGACTGGTCATACCAATTTTGGTGGCTTGTAATGTACCTTTGAAAGGAGTGGTACACGATCCGAGATGGCTGGACGTCGACTACCTCATGTTGGCGAGGTACTTGGCTTATGAGAAGCCAAACGACATGCTGCTCTTCAAGTTTGTCCATCCAACCGCCGGAGCTGCCCAAATGATCCTGCCCAATGTAATGTGCACCAAGGTCCGGCTGGGGGACAACATCGACTTTGCACCACCTCTGGAGGAGCTGTACAATCCGGAGGAGGAATCCGAAGCTGAAAAGAGAGAGGCAACCATCAAGGACAGGGAGATAGCTCGGAATATTTTGACTTTGAGGAGTATGTTTGCTCTCAAAAGCAACCCGTTGGAGTATGGTTCCTTGTTTATATTATTTTCTTTGATCTTTTTTGGATTGTTAGATAAAACCCTTAATTGCTTTGCTTGAGTTGCATTGTTCTGATTGCATCCTTTCTGGTAGCATAAACAACCATTTGGATTGATAACCCTTTGTAATACAACTGCATAGGGAATTGATACCTAGGAGCGTCGGTCGATGCCATGTGGAGGCGTCGGTCGATGCAACTAGGGATTTCGTGAGATGTCGAGCATGCGTCGGTCGATGCAGTGTTAGTGTCGGTTAATGCAGGCTAGTCTTGCATCGGTCGATGCAAGCTTGTGTCGGTCGACGTAACCCCTGATGGTGTCGGTCGATGCATGGTTGGTGTTGGTCGATGCAGTTCCCTGTTTGTTTGTTGATTGTGTTTGATGATTAGAGTATCTCAACTGCTTGTGTGTATAGCCCAATATATGGGAGGATTGCCTCATTGAGTCTTTATTAAATACCCATGCATCTCAATTTATGTTTGTGGTGTAGGTAAAGGCAAAGTGTGATCGTGGAATCAAGGCGATGAAGAGGAGGGTGTTCTAGTGACTCGATTGGTTATTGTCTGGCTTTGCTAGGTTGCTAGAGTTGGGTCATTAGAATGTGGTTTAGGTTGCTGTTTCAATGATTCATGTTGTTTTGTTCATTGGTTTTTTTGTTATGACTTCACACTGGTTATTTGAGTATTGGATTATTGGATTATTGGTATTGGTTTTGGTTATCCGCTGTTAGGTGTTTGTGGTTAGGTGGATAGTGGATATGGGACCACTAGTTTATATTATTATTATTATTATCTATTATTTATTATTAAAAAAATGGGTCGGGTCGTTTCAGTTTGGTATAAGAGCTCTTACGGTTCTAGGTTTAGGTTCAATATGCTTTGTGTTGTAGATGTGTGGGATTTGCTTGCTTTGATTTTATTATGTGAGTTAGTCAATTGTGTGTGGCATAGAGTCCTAAAACATCCTCATCGAGACTACTGTGTGATTCCATGGTGAGTTTATTTTTTTATGTTCCATATAAATTGTTTGCTTAGCCTTCTGTTCATGGTAGTGCAGATGGTTAGAGAGGGTGTTGTTGCTGGTTGTGAACGCGGACGTGGTCGTGGACGCGGATGTGGTCGTGGTAGGGGCAGAGGCCCAGCAGTTAGTGATACTGTGGACGAGAGTGTGACAACTAAGTGTGTTGGCGAGTCGCAGGGCTTCTAGGAGGGGTCCATGAGTGTGGCCGGTGGGGGCGGTGTTAATGCCCGAGTGGACGGTAATGCTAGGGTTCCAGGTGTGGGAGTCCCAGCAGGTGGAGTCCTTGGAGGAGGCATTGATCTTGTGGCCCTGTTATCACAGGTGTTGAAGCGGTTGCCGGCAGTGGCACCGACTTAGGCTCAGGTAGTGCGACCAGTGGTGGCGGAGGAGCAGCACCCAGTGGCTGCGGATGTAGGAGCTCATGGTCATTATGTGTCTATGCTAAGGGAGATGCGTAACATTGATACTGAGTGGTTTCCGGGTGGTACGGATCCTACTGTTGCGGATCCGTGGAGGACGAGAGTGGAACATAACTTCCAGTCTCTCAGATGTCCTGAGGAGTTTTGGGTGGACATAGGGGTCCACAACATAATTGGTGATGCTCAGTTGTGGTGGAGGTTCTAGCAAGGGTGGCAAGCCTGCGCAGGGAACCAAGAGGAAGTGGGAGGCTACGCAGAGGCCGAATGGTTTCAGGTGTTTTGAGTGTCGTAGTATAGACCACAAGGTAGCTAGCTGTCCCCAGAGGAGTCTCCGACAGCAGCGGTTCGTGTATGCTATCATTGCAGGGAGCCTAGGCACATCAAGCCCAAGTGTCCCAAGTTGCAGTATATGGCAGTGGTAGCGGTGCAGCATGCGGTGCAACCTGGAGTGCAGCAGGTAGCACGGATTGAGCATGCGCCATGGGTGTACACGACTGTGGAGACTGGTGGAACCAGTGCCGGGGCGATCATATGTATTACTTCTGGTACTCTGACTTTGTGAATTTTAGTATGTTCAGATTTTATGCTTTGCTTGTGATAAAGTGTTAGGTTCTCAACACATGAGGTTTGTGTAGGGAACTTGGTTGTGGGCAGGTTTAAGTCCCATGTTATGTATGATTCTGGAGCTACTCATAGCTTCATTACTACGGAGTGTGCAGAGAGTGTTGATATCAGAGGAGATCCCGGAGAGTGCACGGGAGTTGTGAGAGTTGCGGGAAGCAAGTTCATGAGAGTCATTGGACGAGCGAGGGGACTTGATATTCAGATTGTAGAAGAGTCGTGGCCAGCGGATTTGCTTATCAGTCCAGTGGAGTTGTATGATGTTATTCTCGGGATGGATTGGTTACATTGACATATGGTTCAAATGATTGCCATCGGGTAGAGTGGAGTTTGAGCGTCCAGGGAGGAAGTTGGTATTTGAGGGAGTTAGACCGACTTCGGGGAGTCTCGTGATCTTGGCCATGTAGGCTGGGAAGGCTTATTTGGTTACTATTTTGATACCGGAGTCAGTGGGGCAGTCTACGGTTAGCGATATTCAGGTTGTTAGGAGTTTGAGGATGTGTTCTAGTCATTGCAGGGGTTACCACCATCTCGGTCTGATCCTTTCACAATTGAATTGGAACCAGGGACGACGCAGTTATACAAGGCTCCTTACAGGATGGCTCTAGCAGAGATGACAGAGTTGAAGAAGCAGTTAGAGGATCTGTTGAACAAGAGTTTCATTTGTCATAGTGTATCACCGTGGGGAGCGCCGGTGTTATTCGTTAAGAAGAAGGATGGGTGTTTCCGCTTGTGTATTGATTATATGGGACTTAACCGGGTCACTATGAAGAACAAGTACCCTCTTCCCAGGATCGATGAGTTGTTGGATCAGTTGAGAGGTGCTACTTGGTTCTCCAAGATAGATCTGGCGTTGGGTTATCATCAGATTCCGATAGATGAAGCAGATGTGAGAAAGACTGCATTCAGGACGAGGTAGGGGCACTATGAGTTTGTGGTGATTCCGTTTGGGTTGACTAACGCGCCAACAGCGTTTATGAGATTGATGAACAGTGTGTTTCAGGAGTTTCTGGACGTGTCTGTCATCATTTTCATCGACGATATCCTGGGTTATTATAAGGGTCATGAGGAGCATGCAGTACATTTGAGAGCAGTTCTGGAGAAGTTGTGGGAGCAGAAATTGTTTGCTAAGTTGAGCAAATGTAGTTTCTGGCAGCGGGAGATGGGTTTTCTAGGTCACATTGTTTCTTGATAACATCATTATTTTACTCATATTAGCTATAGTTTTCATATGCATTTAGGAAGAGTTTGATGATATTTCAGGTATAAAAGGTCTATGATCAAGTATTTCAGGTTTCAACAAGGTTTTACAGGTTTTATAGCAAAAAGGACCAAAAGACAAGGAAAACATGTTTCAGGAAAGATTCAAAACTTTACAGTACGGGCAACGTTTTAAGAACTTTCAGAATTCAAATTATGTCATGCTAGGTGTGTATGGAAATCTAGAAGTGTCATATTTTTTCGCGAAGTGGAATCAAGTCAATCCATCTAGCCATCCAGAAGATATGCCTAATTTACCAAGACGTGCTATAAACCGACGTAAAGAGAAGCAACCAGCTGATGGGCTTTTGTTCAAGGCCTGACTTGCGACCATCACGGCGGCCCAGTCCAACCCTCCTCCACGGTCCAGAAGCCTATTTCACCGCCCCTTGTCCTGCACTCAAGAAGAAAAGACGTTTCTACCCTTACAAAACTCTAACCCAAGACAAAACCCTATAAATACTCTTAAGACCTAGGGTTTTCAAGTGTGCATTCATCTATACTTCAAGTGCCTCCTATACTGCCGCTGCCGTGCAACCCTAGACGACCAGAGAAACTGCTCGCCGAATCCATTGAAGCTTGAAGATCCACCAATCTCTCTTTCTAGTTCTTTCATACTTACATTGCTTTTAGGATCAAGTTACTTTTGTGACAAATAGAGAATTTTCCTTTGAACCCCTTTTTGTTTATTGATTCGTTTTTGATGCTATACTTTATAATATCAATGTTTTTTCTTTGCATCATGAGCGAGTAGTTTTATTTGTTGGGTTCTATGGGGTGATTCAGGGGGAATTCATGGTTCTCTTCAATTAGGTTGTTAGATCTTATTTTCGGTTTTATGTTAGAGTTCATTTGGGACATCTTCATCTTAATGAATGTCCTTTGATTGATCACCAAGTGCTGATCTAGAGAACGGGAGCGTTAACCGCGTTATCCTACTTCTCCGAACTAGTGTTATACCGAAATCTCACGTCGTAACCTGCGTAAGTTGAGTTGCGGAGTTTTGGTGAATGTATCAAACTTGTTTAACTAGCTGGATGACATGCGTCGTTGCCTGCAAAAGTTGAGTAACGAAGTATGAAGACTTTAGAATTTCGTTCTATGAAAATAGCTTGTTAGTTAATTAGTGTTTCGTAGTTGACAACCTAGACCGAAAATTAGTATTACGTGGTTAGATCTTGCACTTAATATTGCTTAGAACCATGAAAACCCTGAGATGACTCCCAAAATGCCCAACGCCTTAGTCTTATAGTTTTAAACCGTTTTTATTTATTCGCAATAGTTATTAGGAAAACCAAAACCCCAATCTCTTATTTAGTCTTAGCCATAGTTCTTTCTCTTATAATTCAATTTGTGTTAGCTATTACTCTCTGTGGGATCGATCCTAAAATACTACATTGATTAAATGTGCACTTCCAGTGGTTGTGTAGTCTTTTCTGGTAAAAGATTTGGAGTGAAATTCTACACACATCATTTCTGCGAGGGAATTTCTGTAGAACCGGAGAAAATTCAGGCTATCAGAGATTAGCCTAGACCGTAGAATGCCACGGAGATCAGGAGTTTCCTTGGGTTGGCAGGTTATTACAGGAGATTTGTGCAGGGCTTTGCGAGCAAGGCACGTCCGATGACTAAGCTAAGAGGGAAGGCTGTTCCTTTTGTTTGGTCACAGGAGTGCGAGAAGGGATTTGCAAGCCTAAAGGATATGTTAAATACTACACCAGTGTTGGCATTGCAAGAGCATAGAGAACCATATGTGGTTTATACAGATGCATCCAGAGGTTGGTTGGGGTGTGTGTTTGTAACGCCCCAGAACCGTCCTAGGCCCGGACGAGACCGTCGGACAGTAGCGGGAACGCTACATGTTTGGGAACCGCACCCGGGTGGTCCGGTCGAGGGACGGAAGCTGTAGCTTCCCGACCAGTCCTCCTAGATCCGACTCCGCCCGCGGCCAAGTTTCCGCTTAGGCTTTGCAACCCTTGCGTCGCCTGGCGCGTTGTGTTGGCACGGACAAGGCTAATGTATCAAATACAACTTGTCATGTTTCCCCCAAAAACCGAATTATATTACTTATAATAAATTGAAAATAAGTTATTAAAGCAATATACATATATAGTCGGAGACTTCATAAAATACATAGTAGGAAAATACTTTATAGTCAAATACTTTATAGAATGCATAGGTTGAAAATATAGGGTTTTTACAAAAAACACATGAAAATAATTCCTATTCGATGTCCTAGTGTTTGCTCCGGCTCTAAACTACCTAAGCTACTGATGTTCACATATTTTACCCTGTTTTCCCTTAATATATTCACATCTTTTGCATCCTTTGCTATCCTTTTTGACCATTATCGCATAGTTTTAAGATTTTTCTTGCATTAGAGTGTAGTTGCATTGCAGTTGCATCTTTTCTTGCATAAACAGGTGATTTTGGAGCCTAAGGAGCATGGAAGCAATGCTGAGGAGAAGTGAAGCAATCATGAGGAGAAAGCAAAGGAGTTAAGGCTGGAGAACCAAGGTCCGGAGTCCCACTCGACCAGACACTCGACCGTGTGCTGAGAGTGACTCGACCGAGTGGAAGGAGCACAAGAAAACCCAACTCGACCGGTCACTCGACCGAGCACCGGGTCGAGTTGGCCGAGCCGCCTGGCTATTTTGTCTTTTAGCATTTTTAGGGCTTCCCCTCCTTTTTCCTATTTAAGGACCTTGTACCCTGCAGCCAGAAGGAGCAGAGTTTTTTTAGATATTCTCAAACCTAGTATTTTACCTTTTTTGGGATTTATGCTTTTGCACTTTTATTTTCTTAGATCTTGTACCTCTTTTGAAGGAGAAAACACAAGATTCTTCAAACTTGTTTGTTTCATAACTTTCAAAGTATCAAGAATTCGAGTTTGATTCCTTCTCCAATATTGTAGATCTTTGTTTTATCTTTCTAATCATGCAAGTTTCGTGTTTTTCTGGGTTTATGACTTTGCTGTTCATCATGTGTGATTGTGAGTAGTTTCCTTAGCTCTTAGGGATGGTTTAGGCTGGATGGATGTTGTGGTTATTTGATTTGGTCAAGCTTGATTGTTGTAGATCTCTTCTAGGCTAGATGTTCTTAATGCTGATCCTATAACTGAGAGGGTAGGGTTTGATCTCAAGCTTCTTAGCATCACACCAATGTCTAAGGTGCATAGATAAGGCTAGATCTAGAGATTATCATTAGGCTTGCTAAGAGATTAGAAGTCTTGTTTGATTCTTGACATATTGCTTAATGCTTGCTTGTATAGATTCTTTACTTTGTGAGAACAAGTCTAGAAATATATGAGCTTGATTGTTTTTGCCATGAGAGTGGATTAACATGTTCTTAGAGATTAATGTCTAGAGATTAGCTCATGTTGATTGAGGTTTGTTGATCAAGTTAGATAACCACAATCTAAGTTCAGCCCATGAATCCATCCCTAAGACCTTCCTTGTCTATTGATTTCTTAGTCTAAATCCTGTTGTTTGATCGTTGTTTGATTTACTTTTGTCTTGCTCTGTTTTGTCTGCATTGCTCTGTTTTACGTTTTTGTCCAGCTCGACCCTGCACTCGATCAACACTTGATCGAGTGCTTGCTCGAGTTCATTCCCAGAACTCTTGTTTATGATTCATGTCTGTCCTGTCTTGTTTCTTATTTCGTTATAGTTGCATTTCTGTTGCATTCATTTAGTTTCCTGTTCATTACTTTCCTTGCATTAGTTCATTACCTGCATTACTTTAGTTTGATATCTGTTCTAGTTTCATTACTACCATAATCATTCTGTTCCATTACATTTAGTATCTTGTCCATTCAGCTATTAAATTCTGCATTTTACATTCTGCAATAGGTTGTTAGTGACAAACACCCTCTATAACTGGCTTAACTTAGACAAGTATTGCACACCCTGATTGCTTGCATTCACTCATTTAGGATTGATACCTCTTATACTACAATTGCATAAGGGGAATTGAAACACCTTGCTTTCACCATTGTTCATCATCATATCATTCATTCACATTCCATTTCACACACACACAAGAAAGATACTAGTTTCAATTTGGCGTTGTTGCCCATTTGAGTGTTTATTTGTGACAATTAGGGTCTATATTAGTCTAAGATTAAGTTC
>NC_025688.1:4371924-4374971 GCF_000633955.1 Camelina sativa | reverse complement strand
CAAGAAAGATACTAGTTTCAATTTGGCGTTGTTGCCCATTTGAGTGTTTATTTGTGACAATTAGGGTCTATATTAGTCTAAGATTAAGTTCATTTATCCTCTTGTTCGCTACTGATCTCGATTCTTCTACTGCTTGTTTGTGATTGAGTTTCAGGTACCAACTCGACCTTCAACTCGACCGCCACTCGACCGAGTGAGTGCTCGAGTCCGTGATCAAGTCAGAAGTCGGATACAAATAGACCTCACCTCCCAGTCGACTCGACCATCCACTCGAGCCTGCGCTCGACCGAGTGCCTGTCCGAGTCTGTACTCGAGTCTGTTGATGCAAACAAGATCCAAGGGTCATCACAATCTTCAGAGACTCCTTGATCACATCAACCGACCACCAAGGGACCTAAGATAGCAGAGAACAAGAATCAATCAGGAACAAGAACACCAAGTGCTAATGGAGCAACCAGATCAACAAGCTCCAAGGGCAAGGAACATTGGTGTTGGGGATGCACCTAACACACACAACCAAAGAGCTGGTATTGTGCCTCCTGCAGTTGCCAATAATAATTATGAAATCAAGAGTGGATTGATCTCCATGATACAAGCCAACAAATTTCATAGGTTGCCAATGGAGGATCCTATAGATCACTNGGTTGCCAATGGAGGATCCTCTAGATCACCTCTATGAGTTTGACAGGATATGTGGACTCACAAAAATCAATGGAGTGAGTGAAGATGACTTCAAGTTAAGGTTATTCCCATTTTCCCTTGGAGCAATAACCACATGGGATGCATGCAAGAAAGCTTTTCTGGCCAAGTTCTTCTCAAATGCAAGGACTGCTAGGTTGAGGAATGAAATCTCAGGTTTTGCATAGAGAAATAATGAAAGTTTTTGTGAGGCATGGGAGATATTTAAAGGATTCCAAACTCAGTGTCCCCACCATGGATTCAGCAATGAGTCTTTGCTCAGCACTTTGTATAGAGGAGTGCTTCCCAAAATAAGAATGCTTCTTGATACAGCTTCAAATGGCAACTTCCTCAACAAGAATGTGGAAGAAGGATGGGAATTGGTTGAGAACCTTGCTCAGTCTGATGGAAATTATAATGAAGACTATGACAGAACAATAAGGTCCACATCTACTGATCAAGAGGACAAGTACAAGAAAGATTTGAAGATGGTCAATGAGAAGCTTGACAAGATCCTACTAAGCCAACAAAAGTCCATCCAATTCATTAGTGAAGAAGAAGTTCCAGTTCAAGAAAAAGATAGGGAGTTTGCTGAGTTGTGTTATTTGCAGAACCAAGGAGGAGGATACAAAGGCTACAACCAAGGTGGAGGATTCAAGCAGAACAACCTCTCTTATAGGAGCACCAATGTAGCCAACCCTCAAAACCAAGTCTATCCACAACCTCAGCCTCAACAACAGAACAACTATGCACCTAAGCAGCAGCAACAATTGTTCCAGCCCCAATTGTGTCCTCCACCAGGGTTTCAGACTAACCAAGGCCAGGAACAAGACCTAAGAGCAATGATACAACAGATGTTGATTGGGCAAACCAATGGAAAGATTGAGGAAGCCAAACAGTTTGTTGAGTTGAACCAAAGGCTCACATCCGACTACAATGATCTGAACATGAAGTTTGAAGGTCTCAACTCTAGAGTGAAGTTTATGGAGAGCAACCTTGCCTCTACTTCAGCTCCTAAGCCCAACCAACGCCCTGGAAAAGCAGTTCAAAACCCAAGGGAGTTTACTGCCAAAGCCATTCATATATTTGAGGAAGAAGTCACTGAGGACAGTGAAGTTCAAGTTGGGGAGGATTGGTCATTTCTTGAAGCTCAGAGTGAAGTTTGTGCAAAGCAGGCTGAATCCTGTATTGCACTCGACCAGGTGCTCGAGCAAGCACTCGACCGAGTGAGTGTTTGAGTGGTCAATCGAGCTGAAGAGTCAGAAGCTGTCAAGCCTGCTAAGTACATCCCTCCTGCTTACAAACCGCCTCTACCATTCCCAGAACATTTCAAGGCACAGAAGCTTAAGGAATTAAGGGAAATCATTGAGAAAAAAAGAAATGTTGGCTTTGCAACAAGAGGAAGAGAAAGCTTTGAAGGAAGAGGTTGTGATTGAGAAACAAGAAGAAGTGATGGCCATACAAGAGATCATCATTGCTTACCAAGAAGAAGAGAGAGGACCTGCCTTGGAACAGTATGATCCATATCCTCTCTATAAGGATTTTTTGCTTGATTTATCAAAGAAGAAGGCTCAAGCTCAAGATGAGAAGGATCTTGAAGACCTTGGAGGAGTAATCATCCCAATTAAGCTTAAGGATCCAGGTCCATTCTATCTGCCTTGCACACTTAGCTATCTTCACTACAACCAGTGCTTATGTGACTTGGGAGCATCTATCAGTGTGATGCCCTATTCTATAGCACAAAAGCTTGGGCACACTGACTTCAAGTCCACCAACCTTCATATATGCCTAGCTGATGGTTCAAACAGAGATGTGGTTGGCAAATTGGAGAATATTCCAGTCAAGATAGGAAGAGCAAGGGTTCATACAGATTTTGTGGTATTGGAGATGGACAAGGAACCTGAAGATCCTATCATCCTTGGGAGGCCATTCTTAGCCACAGTTGGAGCTGTTATTGATGTTAAGGAAGGTCTTGTGACCTTGAACATTTCTGAGGGTATAGCTATGAAGTTTAACATCTATAACCCAACCAACCTTCCTACCATTGATGATCAACCTTTTACTATCAAGGAAAAATGTGGTCATGAAAATTTAAGTGAAGTGGCAACTCCAAAGGACAATCTCTCTCTTCAAGAAGATTTTGTGGAAAAGCTTAAGAGGTCAGTTCAAGAGTTGACTGGTATGGTTAAGGATCTCCAAGTCAAGCTAAACAAGAGGTCTTTGAGGAAAGCAAGACCAAGGCTCAAAATCAAGAAGAAATATGGTTTGTGTGTTAAGGGTGAGGTGATCAAGGATCAGACTCACAGTGATCAAGAAGTGCCAGGGAGGATTTCATCACCTCCTTGGTATCTAAACAAAGCCTAAGAAGG